>NW_020527923.1:0-22321 GCF_003368295.1 Carassius auratus
TTTATCATAAATCCACAATAACATTTCTGAGTTCTGTATAATCTGTGTGTTGTTTGTTTATTTTTATTTTTTTTATTTTTCATAGGAAGATAATTGACCCTTTACTCTCCTTTTTAATAAATGAGCTATTTATAGCTGTATTTATAAACTGCTTACTACTGACTATTAATATTGGGACAAGCGCTTTATGAAGCATGAAACTGACTAATTTCACTAATGAGTGCAGTTATTATAAAGTGTTATCAATGCATTTGCTAATGTTAACAAATTAGACATTATTTCTACAGTGTTATCAAATCCTTAAATGACTCATAAGCATTTGTGAAAGTTCTGCTTGCATTACAGCTTAGTATTGATCTGTGAGCTGAAACAGATTTTTACTGTTACAATCCATGAGATTTTGTAAATTCAAATAATATAAATGTTACAGGATGTCATAGGTCAGTATCAAATGAGTTTGAAATTATTATTTGCAGCACAATAAGGTTTTTTTTAGGATTTTTAAAAATCCCTAAAACTGTCAGAAAAAGGATAAGGCCTAAGCTATTTATATGTGAGTGGCTAAATTTATTTTTGTTTTATAATTGTAATACACAACCATGAAATTATACAAATGTATAAAAAGGTAAATAAATGAATACGCACACATTAAAAAAGCAGCCAAGTCGAATGAGTTTCCTTTTTTATATAGATTAAAATTGAAGACAGAAGCAAGTGGTAAATGTGGTCACTTTAATATTCAAATCCAGTAGATCCACTTCAGATTTATTTCTCAACAGTTTTATGTTCACCGTGGCTGTTTTCGTTTATATTCGCCAAGCTATTTTGAAATAATCTTGGTCCGTGATGTGTTCGTTCGTACGACGAAGGCAGAAACCTGCAGCTCAAGAGAAATGTTATTCTGCCATCGCGCTTTCAAATAGTCTTGCACACTTAAACGGGTCACAAACACCTGCATTTAGCTCTTGTTGTGTTTATAATCGGTGTATTGTGTGCATTGGTGGCAATATTTTATTTAAAAAAGCTCTTATAGCAAGAATAAATTCGTTTGTTTTCAGCTCGTAACACTATGCGCTGATCGGAGCGGTGATTTCAGATAGGCAGACCGCAAATATTTAATTTCTTACACAAACAGTTCAAAAACATCTGAATTTAGCTCTTGTGTGTTTTAATTGGTGAATTGTGTAATATCGCTGCATATTTTATTTGTAAAAGCTATAAAACAAGAATAAACTCGTTTTTTCTGAGCTCGTCATTCCACATCGCTCATGCTCAGAGCGGTGATTCATCTCTAGTGTTTCTCACGTATCACTGACCATACATCAATTATTAATGAGCCCTGACCCGGTAATAATCAGATATGTTGGTTTAGCTTGTCAGTGGTGAATTAAATCTAAGTATTTATTTGTATTTTAACCAATTTAAAAGTGAAAGTAAAAGTCCGGGAATTGAACCTGTAGGGGCCGCTATTTCTCTCAGACAATGGAAGTCTGAAGCACATATACTCAAACAGAGGGACAGAGTGAGATGAGATGTCTGACAGTTTTTTAATTTTCTGTTATCCATACAGTGTTGTAAAGTTGTGAAACTATCCATATTTACTCAGAATGACTTTTTTTTCTGTATGAAAAAAGGTTTTGAAGTGTTTGGAATTTAAAAATGCAGGACAATTAATAATTCCATTTTTACTGTCATTTAAAAAAATCACCAAGACAAAACCGTTCAAGCTATCCAAAATCCATTGGCAATTTAAGTTGTTTAAAAATGTTTGGCATCATGTAGACAAAGTTTGGTGTGTATAGTGTTGCTCTCCTCTGAGCAGTATGCATTAATTCACAGCTAAATGTAAAAAAAAAAATCCACATTCAAATCAAAATAGCTGACTTCCTGTTGATCGTAGCTGATGACTGTGAATTAGAAAGTTGTCCGTCTTGATAAGAACAATTTATGTACCCAAGTTTTGTGTCTGTAGCTAAAACTAACCCCCCCCACTTTTGACAAATGGTGGCGCTATAGAGTGCCTCCTTCACGCCCTTTTTAAAAGCTTTTGCCATTGTCTAGCTATCACTAATACTGATATGTGTTTTGAGTTTCATGTAAATCTGAGGTTGTTGTCTGCCTCAAACTCACCATAACAGAACATTCAAGTTTGACACGTTGCCATGGCAACACTATATCAGATATCAATATCCCCACAACAGATTTACATCGGCCGTGTTTTGTCATTATTCTGATGAAGTTTTAAGTAAATAGAGTAAAAATAAGATGCTGAATTCAAAGCATTTTGTAAATGACTCACTTCCTGCTGCCAGTTGTTGGCGCTATAACGTTGACTCTTAATAGTCACATATATACGATCAGTATCATACAACGAACAAACCAATGAAGTTTGATCAAATTCAGGAAATGTATGTGGATGTTATTAGACATTTCCTGTTTCTCATTTCTCGCCATAATTTCAACGCCTCGCCACGGGCAAACCGTTCGAGATATCAAAAATCCGCTCGCAATTTTCCATCCCCAATGTCTTGAGATCATGTTGACCGAGTTTGGTGGCAATCAAGTAAAAGACCTATGACAAGTATATCAAATTCCAGAGCATGCTTTTTATAAACAGCCCTAAATAGCTGACTTCCTGTTGGGCGGAGCCTATGACATAGAGTGCGAAAGTTGCTCGGCTCAATGAGATCTATAAGTGTACTGAGTTTCATATAAATACATGAAAGTGTGTGTGAGCTATGGTTCAAGATTTCTGACTGTGTTCCAGGGGGCGCTGTAGAGTCCCTGTGCCACGCCCGGGTCCCAGTCTCTGTGGCGTCCTGATGGCCGCAGATTCCAATGTGTGTGCCAATTTTCAAGAGTTTTTGAGCATGTTAAGGCCTCCAAAAACCCCCGGAAGGTTTAATAAAAAATAAAAAAAATAATAATAATAAGAAGAAATATAGCTGCAAGCAGCGATGTCGGGCTCAAGCCATCAATGCAACGCTACCCCGGTGGCATCAGGAAAACTGTGCCCAGCGGGCATAAGCATTTACAGTAACCCTCTGACAATACAATTTTAAGGGATGTGGCAGTTAAAGGGTTAATCCGACCAATCTAGACTTTGAAATCACATACACAGAACAATATATATAACTTTAGTAACACATTATTTTTATATTTATAAAAAATTTATAAGGTGTGCATTATAGCCATCACCTATATGAACACATTACAATTGTTTTGTGACTGCAAGTCTTTCTTCTCAAATGCTATTGAGCTTCAAATTTGCATTTGAGCCCATGTGAAATAGTAGCATAATTTACATATGACTTACAGTTTGTTGTAATAAATATCAAACATTCAAATTAATTGTGCATTATAGCTGTCACCTAGATGAACAATTACAGTTGTTTTTGTAAGTCATTCTCTTCAAATGCTACTGACGTTAGAAAAGTGTATAACAATATCACATGTAACTTTAGAGACCGTCCCTAAATTTGAGACTCTCGAATGTCCAATGTCAAGACAGCTTTATGCCTGTTTTTTTTTTTTCTTTCTTTAGTTTTCTTTTCTCTGTGCCGGATTGCTGATGTCCTATACCCAGGCATAGATGTCCATCCATCAATTACAAACATTCAGCCGCAAACATGTGGTGTGATCTGTCACGAGCGCGGATGGGAGAATGGCGCATGTTTTTTTTTCTTTTTTTTTTTTTTTTTTTGAGCAACTGGGATGGTGCCCCTTCTGGGATTTGGTGCCCTGCGAATACTGCATACTCTGCATATAGGGAGCGGCGGTACTATCTGGAAGATATATTCCTCAAACCATCGTACAAGAAGTGGTGATGCTAGTCCTTCAAGAATCGCTCAAAAGCTATTTAAGTGTACAGTTTCCTTTTATTGCATCTTGAAATAAATATTTCTGAATTCTGAATCAAACTGGGTTGTGTTTATTTATTTATTTATTTTATGAGACAACTGAGACTTTAATCTCCTTTGTAATATATGTGCTTTTAAACCAAGAACAATTTATTTATAGATTTATTACTGCTTTATAATGACTATTATTAAGCGAAAAGGCTTTATAATCATGAACTATTTACTAATGCTTAGCTAATGAGTGCCATTATTATAAAGTGTTACCAATGCATTTACTAATGTTAACAAATTAGACATTATTTTACAGTGTTACCAAACCCTTAAATAATTTAATAGTGTTTTGTAATGATTTTAATAACCTATAAGCATTTGTGAAATAGTTTTGCTTGCATTGCAGCTTTATCTGTCAGTTTAAGAGTTTTACTGTTACATCCATGAGATTAATAAATGTCATGTCACGTCACAGTTTGTCATAGGTCAGTATCAAATGAGTTTTAAATTATTATTTGCAGCATAAATAAGGATTCTTAGGATGTTTTTAAATCCCTAAAACTGCCAGAAAAGGATAAGGCCTAAGAGATTTCTTAACCTGTAATGAAAGGAAAAAAACGCCACCATTAGCAACAACAAAAACAATAACAATTTAAAATACAGATATTTTTTTCCTGATTATTAAAGGGATGATTAGGTCTCTCTCTCTCTCTCTCTCTCTGCCAGACAGCCCCTCCCTACAGTCCACACACACTGTCAGTCACCAAAAATTCACAGTCACCAACCCCCTCACACTCCCCCTCCCTCTCCCCCTCCCTTTCCTCACACAGACAGAGTGGCCAGAGTGAGATCATGTCAGTTGAGAAGTCTGACAGTTTTCACATTTTCTTTTACCCATACAGTGTTGTAAAGTCGTGAAACTATGCATATTTCCTCAGAATGATTTGATATCTGTATGAAAAAATGCTTAGAAGTGTTTGGAAGCTGCAATTTAAAAATACAAGACAATTAATGTTTCCCTTTTTTACTGTCATTTCAAAAAATCACCACGACAAAACCGTTCAAGCTAACCAAAATCTGTTCGCAATTTAAGTTCCTCGATGTTTTTTCTTCATGTAGACAAAGTTTGGTGTGTATAGTGTACTTCCCCTGTGAGGAGTATTCATTAATTCACAACTGTAAAATCTCAAAAAATACACATTAAAATCAAAATAGCCGACTTCCTGTTGGTCGTAGCTGATAACTGTGAATTAGAAAGTTGTCCGTCTTGATAAGAACAATTTATGTACCAAGTTTGGTGTCTGTAGCTAAAACTAACCCCCCCACTTTTGACAAAAGGTGGCGCTATAGAGTGCCTCATTCACGCCCTTTTAAAAGCTTTTGCCATTGTCTAGCTATCACTAATACTGATATGTGTTTTGAGTTTCATGTAAATCTGAGGTTGTTATCTGCCTCAAAATCACCATAACAGAATATTCAAGTTTGACACGTTGCCATGGCAACACTATATCAGATATCAATATCCCCACAACAGATTTTCATCGGCCGTGTTTTGTCATTATTCTGATGAAGTTTTAAGCAAATCGAGTAAAAATAAGATGCTGAATTCAAAGCATTTGGAAAATGACACACTTCCTGCTGCCAGTTGGTGGCGCTATAACGTTGACTCTTAATAGTCACATATATACAATCGGTATCATACAACGAACAAACCCATGAAGTTTGATCAAATTCAGGAAATGTATGTGGATGTTATTAGACATTTCCTGTTTCTCATTTCTCGCCATAAGTTCCACGCCTCGCCACGGGCAAACCGTTCGAGATATCAAAAATCCCCTCGCAATTTTTCATCCTCAATGTCTTGAGATCATGTTCACCGAGTTTCGTGGCGAACGGGTTGAAAACCTCAGAGGAGTATTTCAAATTCCAGAGCATGCTTTTTTAAACAGCCCTGAATAGCTGATTTCCTGTTGGGCGGAGCCTATGACATAAAGTGTGAAAGTTGTTCAGCTCAATGAGATCTATAAGTCTACTGAGTTTCATATAAATACATGCAAGTGTGTGTGAGCTATGGTTCAAGATTTCTGACTGTGTTCCAGGGGGCGCTGTAGAGCCCCTGTGCCACGCCCGGGTCCCAGCCTCTGCGGCGTCCTGATGGCCGCAGATTCCAATGTGTGTGCCAATTTTCAAGAGTTTTTGAGCATGTTAAGGCCCCCAAAAACCCCCGGAAGGTTTAATAAAAAATAAAAATAATAATAATAATAATAACAAGAATAATCCTTAGAAGAACAATAGGGCTCTTCGCCCCTTCGGGCTTGAGCCCTAAATATAGCTGCAAGCAGCGATGGCGGGCTCAAGCCACCAGTGCCATCGCCACCCCAGCGGGCACATGCATTCACAATATCCCTCTGGCAGTGAGGTTTTAAAGGATATGGCAGTTAAAGGGTTAATCCGAATCATCTAGACTTTAAAATCACATTCACAGAACAATATATATATAACTTTAGTAACACTTTACAATAAGATTCCATTTATAAACATTATGTTAACATGAACAATATTTATATAGCATTCATTCATGTCAGTTAATATTCCAAACTTAAAAATGAAAACATTGTTTTATTGTGATTTTTTTCCAAGCACATTTTACCAATTCCAAACCATATCAATCTTAATAACTACCATTATTTTTTATTTAATCATTTATGAGTGCTATACAATAGTCCAGGAAAGCTGGAAGAGAAAAACAGGTCAAGAAGAACTGACAAAAAGAATTGCCAAATAATTAGGAAATAATGTGAAGATTAATTTTTAGTCAATTCTGCAAGACAGACTTTCAGGAAAGGAGGTGGAATAAAAATGAGCTCCTAAATCTTAATCCCGGATTCTGGAAGATATATTCCTCAAACCATCGAACAAGAGGAGGTGGTGCTGGTCCTTCACGAGTCACTCTAATCAGTTCATAAAGCCTATATATAAAGCCTTAATATATAGTATTTCACAATACTTCATGGTATTCTAATTAAATCATTTTTTGGAATCTTAAGTCTCTCAGAACCTGACACCGAGTAATTCTGGAGACTCCAGGAAAGTGGCAGTTCTGTAAAATGTTGGCGCTGGAGACTAAATGCTCCCTGATAGTTTCACACCTAATTCACTTAACACACACACACACACACACACACACACACACTACCCACAGTGACAGTGGGACTGAGTGACATCAGATGTATGATAGTTTTTTAATTTTCTATCATCCATATAGTGTTGTATAGTCATGAAACTATGCATATTTCCTCAGAATGACTTGTCTTTTATGTGTAAAATTTTTTTTGAAATGTTTAGAAGCTGCACTTTAAAAAAATAAAAAGACATTTACTGGTTCCTTTTTTACTATTATTTCAAAAAATCACCACGACAAAACCATTCAAGCTATCCAAAATTCATTCACACCTGTTCTGTAAGATTAATTCTTTAAACAGTGGTAAAAGAGGATGTGGTGCTGATCCTTCAAGAGTCACTCAAAACGTATCTGTCCATAAAGCCTATAAAGAATTATTCTTAATATACAGTTCACAATACTTCAGCTTGTTATTCTAATTAAGTGAGGGTCATTTTATCAGTAAAATTCCTAAAATACATATTATTTTATTTGAAAGATTTCTATAAATGATTTAAATCATACTCGTTTCTACAATAATTATTTAAAAGTAATCCTATAGCTCCCTCTGGTGGCCATTATAGGTACTAAGAATTGCAAGCTTGATTTATAAGTTATGATAGTTTAAATTTTATGCTGGCTCTTGAAAATGATAAAGCTATGAAACTTACTGTGCTTCCTTCAAATGAGGACTTCTACTTATATAAAAAATATGAAGAGTTAGAATGAAAAATTGTAAAGATATAGTAAAATAACTATTGTATTTTTTTATGTTACTTTAATAAATCTCTATGGCAACACCATTTAAGCTATCCTAAACCCATTCACAATTTAACATCTCAGTATATTGGCATAATGTTGAAAAAGGAGTATGGAGAAGTATGAGGAGGAGTATGAATTCATTTACAGGCTGATTTTATCATAAATCCACAATATAATTTCTGAGTTCTGTATCAATCTGTGTTGTTGTTTGTTTATTTTTATCTTTTATTTTTCATAGGAAGATAACTTACTCTCCTTTTTAATAAATGTGCTTATAAACCAAGGACAAGCTATTTATAGCTGTATTTATAAACTGCTTACTACTGACTATTAATATTGGGACAAGGCTTTATAAAGCATGAACTGACTATTTAATAATGAGTGCAGTTATTATAAAGTGTTATCAATGCATTTGCTAATGTTAACAAATTAGACATTATTTTACAGTGTTATCAAATCCTTAAAAAACTCATAAGCATTTGTGAAAGTTCTGCTTGCATTACAGCTTAGTATTGATCTGTGAGCTGAACAGATTTACTGTTACATCCATGAGATTATGTAAGTTAAAATAAATATAATGTCACAGGATGTCATAGGTCAGTATCAAATGAGTTTGAAATTATTATTTGCAGCACAAATAAGTTTTTTTTAGGATTTTTAAAAATCCCTAAAACTGTCAGAAAAAGGTTAAGGCCTAAGCTATTTCTATGTGAGTGGCTAAATTTATTTTTGTTTTTATAATTGTAATACACATACTATGAAATTATACAAAATGTATAAAAAGGTAAATAAATAAGTACGCACACATTAAAAAAGCAGCCAAGTCGAATGAGTTTCCTTTTTTATATAGATTAAAATTGAAGACAGAAGCAAGTGGTAAATGTGGTCACTTTAATTTTCAAATCCAGTAGATCCAGTTTATGTTCACGTGGCTGTTTTCGTTTATATTAGCCAAGCTATTATGTGTTTTGAAATAATCTTGTCCGTGATGTGTTCGTTCGTACGACGAAAGCCAGAATCCTGCAGCTCGAGAGATATGTTATTCTGCCAGTCGCGCTTTCAAATAGTCTTGCACTCTTAAACTGGTCACAAACACCTGCATTTACCTCTTGTTGTGTTACAGTGGGTTTATTGTGTGCATTTGTGGTAATATTTTATTTTAAAAAGCTCTTAAACCAGAATAAATTCGTTTGTTTTGAGCTGGACACTGTACGCGCTGATCGGAGGCGGTGATTTCAGATAGGCAGCTGCAAATATTTCATTTTCACACAAACAGTTCAAAAACATCTTAATTTAGCTCTTGGTGTGTTCTAATTGGTTGATTGTGTGATATCGCTGTAATAATTTATTTTTAAAAGCTTTAAAACAGGAATAAATTCGTTTTCTCTGAGCTCTTTACTCCAGACGCTCGTGATCACAGCGGTGATTCATCTCTCCTATTTCTCACGTATCTCTGGCCAGAAATAATTTATCCATGAGCCCTGAACCGGTAATAATCAGATATGTTGGTTTAGCTTGTCAGTGTGAATTAAATCTAAGTATTTGTTTGTATTTTTAACCGATTTAAAAGTGAAAGTAAAAGTCCGGGAATTGAACCTGTAGGGGCGCTATTTCTCTCAGACAATGGAAGTCTGAAGCACATATACTCAAACAGAGGGACAGCGTGAGATGAGATGTCTGACAGTTTTTTTAATTTTCTGTTATCCATACAGTGTTGTAAAGTCGTTAAACTATGCATATTTCCTCAGAATGACTTTTTCATCTGTATGAAAAAATTCTTTGACGTGTTTGGAAGCTGCAATTTAAAAATACAATAATGATTCCCTTTGTAAGGTCATTTAAAAAAATCACCACGGCAAAACCATTCAAGCTATCCAAAATCCATTCACAATTTAAGTTCCTATCAGAAATACTGATGTGTGTTCAGAGTTTTGTGAAATTCTAAGTATGTTATTTGCCTCAAAATCACCTGAGAAGTATTCCAGTTTGACATGTTGCCACGCCAACAATTTTTTAGATATCAATATCCCCCTTGCAGATTTATATCGGCTGTGTTTTAACATTATTCTGATGAAGTTTGAAGCAAATCGAGTAATAATAAGATGCTGAATTCAAATCATTTTGAAAATGACACACTTCCTTCTGCCAGTTGGTGGCGCTATAACTTTGACTCCTAATAGTCACATATATGCGATTGACATCATACAACGAATAATCTGATGAAGTTTGATTAAAATCAGGAAATGTATGTGGACGGTATTAGACACTTCCTGTTTCTCATTTCTCACCATAATTTCAACGCCTCGCCACGAGCAAACCGTTCGAGATATCAAAAATCCCCTGGCAATTTTTCATCCCCAGTGTCTTGAGATCATGTTGACCGAGTTTGGCGGCAATCGAGAAAAAATCCTATGACAAGTATTTCAAATTCCAGAGCATGCGCTTTTTACATAACTCTAAATAGCTGACTTCCTGTTGGGTGGAGCCTATGACATGCAATACGAAAGTTTTTCGGCACGATGAGATCTATATGTGTACTGAGTTTCATATGAATATGTGCAAGTATGTGTGAGCTATACATCAAAATTTTTGACTGTGTTCCAGGGGGCGCCGTAGAGCCCCTGTGCCACACCCGGGTCCCAGCCTCTGCAGGCTCCTAAAGGCCACAGATTCCAAAGTGTGCGCAAATTTTCAAGAGTTTTTGAGTATGTTAAGGACCCCAAAAGCCCCCACACCTTTGACGAAAAATTTGAATACTAAACCCTAAATAGCCAACTTCCTGTTGGGCGGAGCCTATGATATGCAATACAAAAGTTGTTTGGATTGATGAGATTTATATATGTACCGAGTTTCATACGTCTACGAGCAAGAATGTATGATATATGGCCCTCCATATTCCAGGGGGCGCTGTAGAGCCCCTGTGCCACGCCCGTGTATCAGTCTCTGCCCGGCCCTAATGGCCGCAGGTTCCAATCTGTGTGCCAATTTTCAAGACTTTTTAAGCACGTTAAGGGCCCCAAAAGCCCCCGAGACGTTGGAAAAAAAAATAATAATAATAATAATAATAATAATAATAAAAAATAATCCTAAGGAAAACAATAGGCCTCTCGCCCTTTGGGCTTGAGCCCTAAATATAGCTGCAAGCAGCAATGTCGGGCTCAAGCCATCAGTGCAACGCCACCCCGGTGGCATCGGGAAAACTGTGCCCAGCGGGCATAAGCATTTACAGTAACCCTCTGACAATCAAGTTTTAAGGGATGCGGCAGTTAAAGGGTTAATCCGACCAATCTAGACTTTGAAATCACATACACAGAACAATATATATATAACTTTAGTAATACTTTATTTTTATATTTATAAAAAATTTATAAGGTGTGCATTGTAGCTGACACCTATATGAACACATTACAATTGTTTTGTGACTGCAAGTCTTTCTTCTCAAATGCTATTGAGCTTCAAATTTGCATTTGAGCCCATGTGAAAAAGTAGCATAATTTACATATGACTTACAGTTTGTTGTAATAAATATCAAACATTCAAATTAATTGTGCATTATAGCTGTCACCTAGATGAACAATTACAGTTGTTTTTATGACTGTAAGTCATTCTCTTCAAATGCTACTGACGTTAGAGAAGTGTATAACAATATCACATGTAACTTTAGAGACCGGCCCTAAATTTGAGACTCTCGAATGTCCAATGTCAAGACAACTTTATGCCTGTTTTTTTTTTCTTTAGTTTTCTTTTCTCTGTGCCGGATTGCTGATGTGCTATACCCAGGCATAGATGTCTATCCATCAATTACGAACATTCAGCCGCAAACATGAGGTGTGAGCGGTCGCGAGCACATATTGGAGAATGGCGCATGTTTTTTTTGTTTTTTTTGAGCAACTGGGATGGTGCCCCCTCTGGGAGTTGGTGCCCTACGAAGACTGCATACTCTGCATATAGGGAGCGGCAGTACTATCTGGAAGATATATTCCTCAAACCATCGTACAAGAGAAGGTGATGCTAATCCTTCAAGAATCGCTCAAAAGCTATTCAAGTGTACAGTTTCCTTTTATTGCATCTTGAAATAAATATTTCTGAATTCTGAATCAAGCTGGGTTGTGTTTATTCATTTATTTTATAAGACAACTGAGACTTTAATATTTTGTAATATATGTGCTTTTAAACCAAGAACAATTTATTTATAGATGTATTACTGCTTAATAATGACTATTATTAAGGGAAAAGGCTTTATAATCATGAACTATTTACTAATGCTTAGCTAATGAGTGCAGTTATTATAAAGTGTTACCAATGCATTTACTAATGTTAACAAATTAGACATTATTTTACAGTGTTACCAAATCCTTAAATAATTTATTAGTGTTTTGTAATGATTTTAATGACCTATAAGCATTTGTGAAATAGTTTTGCTTGCATTGCAGCTTTATCTGTCAGTTGAAGAGTTTTACTGTTACATCCATGAGATTAATAAATGTCATGTCACATCACAGGTTGTCATAGGTCAGTATCAAATGAGTTTGAAATTATTATTTGCAGCACAAATAAGGATTCTTAGGATGTTTTTAAATCCCTAAAACTGTCAGAAAAGGATAAGGCCTAAGAGATTTCTTAACCTGTAATGAAAGGAAAAAACACCACCATTAGCAACAACAAAAACAATAACAATTTAAAATACAGATTTTTTTTTTCCTGATTATTAAAGGGATGATTAGGTCTCTCTCTCTCTCTCTCTCTCTCTCTGCCAGACAGCCCCTCCCTACAATCCACACACACTGTCAGTGACCAAACATTCACAGTCACCAACCCCCTCACACTCCCCCTCCCTCTCCCCCTCCCTTTCCTCACACAGACAGAGTGGCCAGAGTGAGATCATGTCAGTTGAGAAGTCTGACAGTTTTTTAATTTTCTGTTATCCATACAGTGTTGTAAAGTCGTGAAACTATGCATATTTCCTCAGAATGATTTGATCTTTGTATGAAAAAATGCTTTGAAGTGTTTGGAAGCTGCAATTTAAACATACAAGACAATTAATGTTTCCCTTTTTACTGTCATTTAAAAAAATCACCACGACAAAACCGTTCAAGCTAACCAAAATCCGTTCGCAATTTAAGTTCCTCAATGTTTTTTCTTCATGTTGACAAAGTTTGGTGTGTATAGTGTACTTCCCCTGTGAGGAGTATGCATTAATTCACAACTGTAAAATCTCAAAAATACACATTCAAATCAAAATAGCCGACTTCCTGTTGGTCGTAGCTGATGACTGTGAATTAGAAAGTTGTCCGTCTTGAAAAGAACAATTTATGTACCAAGTTTGGTGTCTGTAGCTAAAACTAACCCCCCCACTTTTGACAAAAGGTGGCGCTATAGAGTGCCTCCTTCACGCCCTTTTAAAAGCTTTTGCCATTGTCTAGCTATCACTAATACTGATATGTGTTTTGAGTTTCATGTAAATCTGAGCTAGTTATCTGCCTAAAAATCACCAGAACAGAACATTCAAGTTTGACACGTTGCCATAGCAACACTATATTAGATATAAATATCCCCACAACAGATTTTCTTCGGCCGTGTTTTGTCATTATTCTGATGAAGTTTGAAGCAAATCAAGTAAAAATAAGATGCTGAATTCAAAGCGTTTTGAAAATGATTCACTTCCTGCTGCCAGTTGGTGGCGCTATAACTTTGACTCCTAATAGTCACATATATATGATCGGTATCATACAATGAACAAACCAATTAAGTTTGATCAAATTCAGGAAATGTATGTGGATGTTATTAGACATTTCCTGTTTCTCATTTCTCGCCATAATTTCAACGCCTCGCCACGGGCAAACCGTTCGAGATATCAAAAATCTCTTCGCTATTTAGCATCCCCAATGTCTTGAGATCGTGTTCACCGAGTTTGGTGGTGAACGGGTGGAGTTCCTCAGAGGAGTATATCAAATTCCAGAGCATGTGTTTTTCATAAAACCCTAAATAGCCAACTTCCTGTTGGGCGGAGCTTATGACATGCAGTGTGAAAGTTGTTTGGTTTGATGAGTTATATATATGTACCAAGTTTCATATGTATACGTGCAAGTATGCATCATATATGGCCCTCAGTACTACAGGGGGCGCTGTAGAGCCTCTGTGCCACGCCCGTGTATCAGACTCTGTCCGGCCCTAATGGCCGCAGGTTCCAAGGTGTGTGGCAATTTTCAAGAGTTTTTGAGCATGTTAAGGGCCCCAAAAGCCCCCGAAACCTTGAAGAAAAATAATAATAATAATAATAATAACAAATAATCCTAAGGAAAACAATAGGGCTCTCGCCCTCCAGGCTTGAGCCCTAATTAAAGCTGCAAGCAGCGATGAACGGGCCCTCGCACCCCGGCTCGCCAGCAACGAGTGGCTTTAGTTAATAGATGAACGGTGAGAAATATGCGTTTAAACTAATAAATATAAGTAGAATATATCAATGTTTATTCCATATATGTGCCAATCTTCCTGTTGCCAGCAGGTGGCGCTATCATTATAATGGAATATTGGCCTTCAGATGTGTTCAGGGCAGGACTTTTATCGAACATGTGAGATTTGGGGAGGATTGGACATTTTATGCCTGAGTTACAACAACATCCTATTTCATGGCGAAACAACAAAATTTGTCAGGCCGCCATGGACACGCCCTTTAACGAAACCTCAAGATCTTCGCAATTTAAGATCGCAAAAGGCTTTAGATTACACTGACCAAGTTTGGTGTTGATCTGAATAAATATCTAGGAGGAGTTTGTTAAAGTACAACCCCTGGAAATGGCCAAAACAACACTAATTTTGCAGAGAAAATTCGAAATAACTGACTTCCTGTTGGGATTCAGATTTCGTACCAAGAGACTTTTTCGTAGATATTGGTGTGTTACATGTGTGTACCGATTTTTGTACATTTACGTGAAACATAGCTCGAGGCGCACTCAGTTTAAAGTGTATACGCACTCCGTTGAAAGTGTATAGGTGGCGCTATCGAGCCATTTTGCCACACTCAATGGAATATTGGCCTTCAGATCTGTTCAGGCCAGGACCCTTATCACACATGTGAAGTTTGGGGAAGATCGGACTTTTCATGCCTGAGTTATAACATCTTTTATTCCCATGGCGAGACATCGAACTTCATCACGGCGCCATGGACACACCTTTTAACAATAACTCAAGATCTTCACAACTAAACATCACACAGGTCTTTAGATTAGACTGACCACAAAAAAGACATTGATGTCAAAAAATTTCTAGGAGTAGTTTGTCTCAGTGTAAAATATGTAACTTCCTGTTGCCAATAGGTGGTGCTATGACTATAACTGAATATTGGCATGTAGATCTGTTCAGGTCAAGAGTCTTATCCAACATGTGAAGTTTGGGGCAGATTGGACATTGTATGTCTGAGTTACAGCAACTTCCTTTTTCATGGCGAAACATCGAAATTTGTCAGGCCGCCATGGACCCGCCCTTTAACGAAACCTCAAGTCCTTCGCAATTTATTATCGCAAATGGCTTTGGATTACACTGACCAAGTTTGGCGTTGATCTGAATAAATCTCTAGGAGGAGTTCGTTAAAGTACAACCCCTGAAAATGGCAAAAACAACACAAATTTTGAAGGGAAAATTTAAAATAACCGACTTCCTGTTGGGATCCGGATTTCGTACCAAAAGACTTTTTTGTAGGTATTGGAGTGTTACATATGTGTACCAATTTTTGTACATGTACGTGAAACATAGCGCGAGGCGCACTCCGTTGAATGTGTATAGGTGGCGCTATAGAGCCATTCTGCCACACCCAGTGGAATATTGGCCTGCAGATCTGTTCAGGCCAGGACTCTTATCACACATGTGAAGTTTGGGGAAGATCGGACATTTTATGCCTGAGTTATAACATCTTTTATTCCCATGGCGAGACATCGAACTTCGTCGCGGCGCCATGAACAAGCCTTTTAACGAAAACTCAAGATCTTCACAACTGAACATCACACAGGCCTTTAGATTAGAGTGACCACAAAAAAGACATTGATGTCATAAAATTTCTAGGAGTAGTTCGTTGCAGCGTAAAATATGTCACTTCCTGTTGCCAATAGGTGGCGCTATGACTATAACTGAATATGGGCATGTCAATCTGTTCAGGTTCGGAGTCTCATCAAACATGTGAAGTTTGGGGCAGATTGGACTTTGTATGTGTGAGTTATAGCAACTTCATTTTTCATGGCGAATCATCGAAATTCGCCAGGCCGCCACGGACACGCCCTTCAACGAAAACTCAAGATCTTCGCAATTTAACATCGCAAAGGCCTTTAGATTAGGCATACCAAATTTGGTGTTGATTTGAAGAACTCTCTAGGAGGAGTTCGTTAAAATACAACACATGGAAATGACCAAAATTACACAAAATATGCTCATAATATTAAAAATAACCGACTTCCTGTTGGGTTTAGAATTTCGCTCCAAGAGTCTTTTTTGTAGGTCTTGGTGTCTTACATGTGTTTACCGATTTTCAGACATGTGCGTGAAACGTAGCTCGAGGCGCACACCGCTGAACATGTATAGGTGGCGCTGTCGAGCCATTTTGCCACGCCCACTTCTGAAACCCATATCAGACGTAAATTTTCACCAGTTCGGAGGTGTGTGCAAATTTTCCTGACTTTTTGAGTATGTTTAGGCCTTCAAAAACGCGATTCATTGGGGAGAAGAAAAATAATAATAATAATAATAAACAGAGCAGATACAATAGGGTCCTCACACCTTCGGTGCTCGGGCCCTAATAATAATAATTAAAGCTGCAAGCAGCGATGAACGGGCCCTCGCACCCGGGCTCACCGCCATCGTGTTGCTTTAGTAAAAAGGTGAACGTTGAGAAATATGCATTTAATGTCCTAAATATAAGTGGAATATATCAAAGTATATCCCATATATGTGCCAATCTTACCGTTGCCAGCAGGTGGTGCTATCATTATAATGGAATATTGGCCTTCAGATGTGTTCAGGCCAGGACTCTTATCGAACATGTGAAGTTTGGGGAAGATTAAACATTTTATGCTTGAGTTACAACAACTTCTCTTGCTGTGGCAAGACATCAAATTTTGTCATGGCGCCATGGAAACGCCCTTTAACAAAAACTCAAGATCTCCAAAAGTTAACATTGCACAGGCCTTTAGATTAGACTGACCACAAAATATATGTTAATCTCAAAAAAATTATAGGAGTAGTTTGTCGCAGCGTAAAACATGTCACTTCCTGTTGCCAATAGGTGGCGCTATGACTATAACTGAATGTGGGCATGTAGATCTGTTAAGGGCAGAAGTTTTATCTAACATGTGAAGTTTGGGGCAGATTGGACATTGTATGTCTGAGTTACAGCAACTTCCTTTTTCATGGCGAAATATCGAAATTTGTCAGGCCACCATGGACACGCCCTTTAACGAAATCTAAAGATCTTCGCAATTTAACATCGCAAAGGGCTTAAGATTACACTGACCAGGTTTGGTGTTGATCTGAATAAATCTCTAGGAGGAGTTCGTTAAAGTACAACCCCTGAAAATGGCAAAAACAACGCCAATATTGCAGAGAAAATTCTAAATAACCGACTTCCTGTTGGGATTCGGATTTCGTACCAAGAGACTTTTTTGTAGGTATTGGTGTGTTACATGTGTATACCGATTTTTGTACATGTACGTGAAACATAGCTCGAGGCGCACTCTGTTGAAAGTGTATAGGTGGCGCTATCGAGCCATTTTGCCACACCTGATGGAATTTTGGCCTTCAGATGTGTTCAGGCCAGGACTCTTATCACACATGTGAAGTTTGGGGAAGATCGGACATTTTATGCCTGAGTTATAACATCTTTTATTCCCATGGCGAGACATAGAACTTCGTGACGGCGCCATGGACACGCCTTTTGACGAAAACTCAAGATCTTCACAACTTAACATCGCACAGGGCTTTAGATTAGACTGACCACAAAAAATACATTGATGTCATAAAATTTCTAGGAGTAGTTCATCGCAGTGTAAAATATGTCACTTCCTGTTGCCAATAGGTGGCGCTATGACTATAACTGAATATGGGCATGTCAATCTGTTCAGGTCAGGAGTCTCATCAAACATGTGAAGTTTGGGGCAGATTGGTCATTGTATGTCTGAGTTATAGCAACTTCCTGTTTCATGGCGAATCATCGAAATTCGCCAGGCCGCCACGGACACGCCCATTAACGAAAACTCAAAAGCTTCGCAATTTAACATCGCAAAGGCCTTCAGATTAGGCATACCAAATTTGGTGTTGATCTGAATGAATCTCTAGGAGGAGTTCGTTAAAATACAACGCATGGAAATGACAAAAATGACACAAAATTTGCTCATAATATTAGTAATAACCGACTTCCTGTTGGGTTTCGGATTTTGCTCCAAGAGACTTTTTTGTAGGTATTGGAGAGTTACATGTGTATACCGATTTTCATACATGTACATGAAACGTAGCTCGAGGCGCACACCGTTGAACGTGTATAGGTGGCGCTGTTGAGCCATTTTGCCACACCCACTTCTGAAACCCATATCAGACGTAAATTTTCGCCAGTTCTGAGGTGTGTGCAAAGTTTCATGACTTTTCGAGCATGTTTAGGCCCTCAAAAATGCGATTCATTTTGGAGAAGAAGAATAATAATAATAATAATAATAATAATAATAATTAAAGCTGCAAGCAGCGATGAACGGGCCCTCGCACCCGGGCTCACCGCCATCGTGTGGCTTTAGTAAAAAGGTGAACGTTGAGAAATATGCATTTAATGTCCTAAATATAAGTGGAATATATCAAAGTATATCCCATATATGTGCCAATCTTACCGTTGCCAGCAGGTGGCGCTATCATTATAATGGAATATTGGCCTTCAGATGTGTTCAGGCCAGGACTCTTATCAAACATGTGAAGTTTGGGGAAGATTGAACATTTTATGCTTGAGTTACAACAACTTCTCTTGCTGTGGCAAGACATCAAATTTTGTCATGGCGCCATGGAAACGCCCTTTAACAAAAACTCAAGATCTCCAAAAGTTAACATTGCACAGGCCTTTAGATTAGACTGACCACAAAATATATGTTAATCTCAAAAAAATTATATGAGTAGTTTGTCGCAGCGTAAAACATGTCACTTCCTGTTGCCAATAGGTGGCGCTATGACTATAACTGAATGTGGGCATGGAGATCTGTTAAGGGCAGAAGTTTTATCTAACATGTGAAGTTTGGGGCAGATTGGACATTGTATGTCTGAGTTACAGCAACTTCCTTTTTCATGGCGAAACATCGAAATTTGTCAGGCCGCCATGGACACACCCTTTAACGAAATCTAAAGATCTTCGCAATTTAACATCGCAAAGGGCTTAAGATTACACTGACAAGGTTTGGTGTTGATCTGAATAAATCTCTAGGAGGAGTTCGTTAAAGTACAACCCCTGAAAATGGCCAAAAAAACGCCAATTTTGCAGAGAAAATTCTAAATAACCGACTTCCTGTTGGGATTCGGATTTCATACCAAGAGACTTTTTTGTAGGTATTGCTGTGTTACATGTGTATACCGATTTTTGTACATGTACGTGAAACATAGCTCGAGGCGCACTCTGTTGAAAGTGTATAGGTGGCGCTATCGAGCCATTTTGCCACACCTGATGGAATTTTGGCCTTCAGATGTGTTCAGGCCAGGACTCTTATCACACATGTGCAGTTTGGGGAAGATCGGACATTTTATGCCTGAGTTATAACATATTTTATTCCCATGGCGAGACATCGAACTTCGTGACGGCGCCATGGACACGCCTTTTAACGAAAACTCAAGATCTTCACAACTTAACATCGCACAGGCCTTTAGATTAGACTGACCACAAAAAATACATTGATGTCATAAAATTTCTAGGAGTAATTCATCGCAGTGTAAAATATGTCACTTCCTGTTGCCAGTAGGTGGCGCTATGACTATAACTGAATATGGGCATGTCAATCTGTTCAGGTCAGGAGTCTCATCAAATATGTGAAGTTTGGGGCAGATTGGACATTGTATGTCTGAGTTATAGCAACTTCCTGTTTCATGGCGAATCATCGAAATTCGGCAGGCCGCCACGGACACGCCCATTAACGAAAACTCAAAAGCTTCGCAATTTAACATCGCAAAGGCCTTCAGATTAGGCATACCAAATTTGGTGTTGATCTGAATTAATCTCTAGGAGGAGTTCGTTAAAATACAACGCATGGAAATGACAAAAATGACACAAAATTTGCTCATAATATTAGAAATAACCGACTTCCTGTTGGGTTTCGGATTTTGCTCCAAGAGACTTTTTTGTAGGTATTGGAGAGTTACATGTGTATACCGATTTTCATACATGTACATGAAACGTAGCTCGAGGCGCACACCGTTGAACGTGTATAGGTGGCGCTGTTGAGCCATTTTGCCACACCCACTTCTGAAACCCATATCAGACGTAAATTTTCGCCAGTTCTGAGGTGTGTGCAAAGTTTCATGACTTTTCGAGCATGTTTAGGCCCTCAAAAATGCGATTCATCTTAGAGAAGAAGAATAATAATAATAAATATAGCTGCAAGCAGCGATGGCGGGCTCAAGCCACCAATGCCATCGCCACCCCGGTGGCATCAGGTAAACTGTGCCCAGCGGGCACATGCATTCACAATATCCCTCTGGCAGTGAGGTTTTAAAGGATATGGCAGTTAAAGGGTTAATCCGAATCATCTAGACTTTAAAATCACGTTCACAGAACAATATATATATATATATATATATATATATATATATATATATATATATATATATATATATATATATATATAGTAACACTTTACAATAATATTTCATTTCTAAACATTATGTTAACATGAACAATATTTATATAGCATTCATTCATGTCAGTTAATATTCCAAACTTAAACATTAAAACATTGTTTTGTGATTTTTTTCCAAGCACATTTTACCAATTCCAAACCATATCAATCTTAATAACTACCATTATTTTTTATTTAATAATTTATGAGTGTTATACAATAGTCCAGGAAAGCTGGAAGAGAAAAACTCCTTATATTCATGTGCAGAATTATTAGGCATGTTTTCTTTTACAGATGAAATGCACTAAAAAAGAGTTTTAACTCAAACTGTTTTAACTCAAAGTCGAAAATTATGAAATACCCATGAGAAATATAAAACACAAATGCAATACAGAAATGGATAAGTTAAGACTTGACCATTGTACAAAAATGCTGACTGGGTCATGAGGTCAGAAAAGAAGAAGAAAAAAAAAAGAACAGGTCAAGAAGAACTGACAAAAAGAATTGCAAAATAATTAGGAATTAATGTGAAGATTAATTTTTAGTCAATTCTGCAAGACAGACTTTTCAGGAAAGGAGGTGGAATAAAAATGAGCTCCTAAATCTTAATCCCGGATTCTGGAAGATATATTCCTCAAACCATCGGACAAGAGGAGGTGGTGCTGGTCCTTCACGAGTCACTCTAATCTGTTCATAAAGCCTATATATAGTCTTATATATATATATATATATATATAAGTCTTAATATATAGTATTTCACAATACTTCATGGTATTCTAATTAAATAATTTTTTGGAATCTTAGATCTCTCAGAACCTGACACATTGTAATTCTGAGACTCCAGGAAAGTGGCAGTTCTGTAAAATGTTGGCGCTGGAGACTAAATGCTCCCTGATAGTTTCACACCTAATTCAATTAACACACACACACACACACACACACACACACACACATCACCCACGGTGACAGAGGGACAGAGTGACATCAGATGTATGATAGTTTTTTTAATTTTCTATCATCCATATAGTGTTGTATAGTCATGAAACTATGCATATTTCCTCAGAATGACTTGTCTTCTATGTGTACAATTTTTTTAAGTGTTTAGAAGCTGCACTTTAAAACAATAAAAGACATTTACTGGTTACTTTTTTACTGTTATTTCAAAAAATCACCACGACAAAACCATTCAAGCCATTCAAAATTCATCCGCACCTGTACTGTAAGATAAATTCTTTAAACAGTGGTAAAAGAGGATGTGGTGCTGATCCTTCAAGAGTCACTCAAAACATATCTGTCCCTAAGCCTATAAAGAATTATTCTTAATATACAGTTCACAATACTTCAGCTTGATATTCTAATTAAGTGAGGGTCATTTTATCAGTAAAATACATAAATTCATATTATTTTTCTTTGAAAGATTCCTATAAATGATTTAAATCATACTTGTTTCTACAATAATTATTTAAAAGTAATCCTATCAGCGCCATCTGGTGGCCATTATTGGTACTAAGAATTGCAAGCTTGATTTATATGTTATGATAGTTTTCATTTTATGCTGGCTCTTGAAAATGATAAAGCTATGAAACTTACTGTGCTTCCTTCAAATGATGACTTCTACGTATATAAAAAATTATGAAGAGTTGGAATTAAAAATGTTAAAGATTATAGTAAAATAACTATGTAATTTTTTATGTTCTTTAATAAAT
>NW_020527924.1:0-69121 GCF_003368295.1 Carassius auratus
AACGCGCTAGCCTATTGCGCCACAGAGACTGACGGTGCATGCTCTATGGGTAACGTCAAAAAGAATTCGAAGCTGGGCGCGTCTCACAGGACGGCTGCAGCACTGGTCTGCGTCAGCAAATTGAGGTCAAGAGAACGACACCCGTTGGGAGGGGCCAGAGAGAGCCAAAGGACACGCCCAACGTGGGGCTCGAACCACGACCCTGAGATTAAGAGTCTCATGCTCTACCGACTGAGCTAGCCGGGCTGCGGTGGTCGAAAGATCAAGGCTGACCGCTGTTTTGATAAGTGCCAAACATTTCATGCGCAAAACGGAGCCTCGCTTCCACACAGGCTTGACGAAACATCTCACGGGTAAGGTTTGACTTAAGCCTAGCGGTAGGTTTAGAGCAGTGGCGTCCCAACTCGATCCTGGAGGTTCCTTGTCCTGCCGAGTTTGGATCCAAGCACAAAGAAACACACCTGAAGCTGTGTGTTGCCGGCAGGTCTGATGGAGCTGGCTGGAAGCGAAACTCTACCTGACAGGGGCCCTCCAGGACAGAGTTTGGACACCCCTGGCTTAGACTGTTCTCTGTTGTTTTAAGCCACGCCTGTTGCTGGGGAAACAGATTGAACGAGCAGAGCTCTTGTCCAACAGCCTGAAAGGCTACTAGTTCAGCCAACTCATCAAACGTTCCAGGTATGGAGTTCTGTCCCGCTGTGTGAATACAGTTTGCAAACTCCGACAGCATGTGATTGGAAAGCCAATTTGGTGGCATTTTTGTGGCGCTCAAGAGGGAGATTTGATCAGGACCTCCCTAGACCACACAGGCCTCCACCACCGGAAAACAAAACACGAACACTCCGCGTACACGCCACAGCAAACTTGAGCTGACGCAAACATTCACTCAGCACCCTTTGTCTTCTTTTAACACTAGACGACTCGCAAAAGCTGTTCACTCTCAAAAGGGGCTACGGACGCTGTTCCACGCATGCGTCAGTGGACACGTTTGCTAAATTCTGCGCTTGCCGACATGGCTGCGAAAAGCTTCCTTCGTCCCTGGGTGGGCTCGAACCACCATCCTTTCGGTTAACAGCCGAACGCGCTAGCCTATTGCGCCACAGAGACTGACGGTGCATGCTCGTATGGGTAACGGTCAAAAAATAATTCGAAGCTGGGCGCGTCTCACAGGATGGCTGCAGCACTGGTCCTGCGTCAGCAAATTGAGGTCAAGAGAACGACACCCGTTGGGAGGGGCCAGAGAGAGCCAAAGGACACGCCCAACGTGGGGCTCGAACCCACGACCCTGAGATTAAGAGTCTCATGCTCTACCGACTGAGCTAGCCGGGCTGCGGTGGTCGAAAGATCAAGGCTGACCGCTGTTTTGATAAGTGCCAAACATTTCATGCGCAAAACGGAGCCTCGCTTCCAACACAGGCTTGACGAAACATCTCACGGGTAAGGTTGGACTTAAGCCTAGCGGTAGGTTTAGAGCAGTGGCGTCCCAACTCGATCCTGGAGGTTCCTTGTCCTGCCGAGTTTGGATCCAAGCACAAAGAAACACACCTGAAGCTGTGTGTTGCAGGCAGGTCTGATGGAGCTGGCTGGAGCGAAACTCTACCTGACAGGGGCCCTCCAGGACAGAGTTTGGACACCCCTGGCTTAGACTGTTCTCTGTTTGTTTTAGCCACGCCTGTTGCTGGGGAATACAGATTGAACGAGCAGAGCTCTTGTCCAACAGCCTGAAAGGCTACTAGTTCAGCCAACTCATCAAACGTTCCAGGTATGGAGTTCTGTCCCGCTGTGTGAATACAGTTTGCAAACTCCGACAGCATGTGATTGGAAAGCCAATTTGGTGGCATTTTGTGGCGCTCCAAGAGGGAGATTTGATCAGGACCTCCCTAGACCACACAGGCCTCCACCACCCGGAAAACAAAACACGAACACTCCGCGTACACGCCACAGCAAACTTGAGCTGACGCAAAACATTCACTCAGCACCCTTTGTCTTCTTTTAACACTAGACGACTCGCAAAGCTGTTCACTCTCAAAAGGGGCTACGGACGCTGTTCCACGCATGCGTCAGTGGACACGTTTGCTAAATTCTGCGCTTGCCGACATGGCTGCGAAAAGCTTCCTTCGTCCCTGGGTGGGCTCGAACCACCATCCTTTCGGTTAACAGCCGAACGCGCTAGCCTATTGCGCCACAGAGACTGACGGTGCATGCTCGTATGGGTAACGGTCAAAAAATAATTCGAAGCTGGGCGCGTCTCACAGGATGGCTGCAGCACTGGTCCTGCGTCAGCAAATTGAGGTCAAGAGAACGACACCCGTTGGGAGGGGCCAGAGAGAGCCAAAGGACACGCCCAACGTGGGGCTCGAACCCACGACCCTGAGATTAAGAGTCTCATGCTCTACCGACTGAGCTAGCCGGGCTGCGGTGGTCGAAAGATCAAGGCTGACCGCTGTTTTGATAAGTGCCAAACATTTCATGCGCAAAACGGAGCCTCGCTTCCAACACAGGCTTGACGAAACATCTCACGGGTAAGGTTGGACTTAAGCCTAGCGGTAGGTTTAGAGCAGTGGCGTCCCAACTCGATCCTGGAGGTTCCTTGTCCTGCCGAGTTTGGATCCAAGCACAAAGAAACACACCTGAAGCTGTGTGTTGCAGGCAGGTCTGATGGAGCTGGCTGGAGCGAAACTCTACCTGACAGGGGCCCTCCAGGACAGAGTTTGGACACCCCTGGCTTAGACTGTTCTCTGTTTGTTTTAGCCACGCCTGTTGCTGGGGAATACAGATTGAATGAGCAGAGCTCTTGTCCAACAGCCTGAAAGGCTACTAGTTCAGCCAACTCATCAAACGTTCCAGGTATGGAGTTCTGTCCCGCTGTGTGAATACAGTTTGCAAACTCCGACAGCATGTGATTGGAAAGCCAATTTGGTGGCATTTTGTGGCGCTCCAAGAGGGAGATTTGATCAGGACCTCCCTGGACCACACAGGCCTCCACCACGCGGAAAACAAAACACGAACACTCCGCGTACTCGCCACAGCAAACTTGAGCTGACGCAAACATTCACTCAGCACCCTTTGTCTTCTTTTAACACTAGACGACTCGCAAAGCTGTTCACTCTCAAAAGGGGCTACGGACGCTGCTCCACGCATGCTAAATTCTGCGCTTGCCGACATGGCTGCGAAAAGCTTCCTTCGTCCCTGGGTGGGCTCGAACCACCATACTTTCGGTTAACAGCCGAACGCGCTAGCCTATTGCGCCACAGAGACTGACGGTGCATGCTCGTATGGGTAACGGTCAAAAAAGAATTCGAAGCTGGGCGCGTCTCACAGGATGGCTGCAGCACTGGTCCTGCGACAGCAAATTGAGGTCAAGAGAACGACACCCGTTGGGAGGGGCCAGAGAGAGCCAAAGGACACGCCCAACGTGGGGCTCGAACCCACGACCCTGAGATTAAGAGTCTCATGCTCTACCGACTGAGCTAGCCGGGCTGCGGTGGTCGAAAGATCAAGGCTGACCGCTGTTTTGATAAGTGCCAAACATTTCATGCGCAAAACGGAGCCTCGCTTCCAACACAGGCTTGACGAAACATCTCACGGGTAAGGTTGGACTTAAGCCTAGCGGTAGGTTTAGAGCAGTGGCGTCCCAACTCGATCCTGGAGGTTCCTTGTCCTGCCGAGTTTGGATCCAAGCACAAAGAAACACACCTGAAGCTGTGTGTTGCCGGCAGGTCTGATGGAGCTGGCTGGAGCGAAACTCTACCTGACAGGGGCCCTCCAGGACAGAGTTTGGACACCCCTGGCTTAGACTGTTCTCTGTTTGTTTTAGCCACGCCTGTTGCTGGGGAATACAGATTGAAGGAGCAGAGCTCTTGTCCAACAGCCTGAAAGGCTACTAGTTCAGCCAACTCATCAAACGTTCCAGGTATGGAGTTCTGTCCCGCTGTGTGAATACAGTTTGCAAACTCCGACAGCATGTGATTGGAAAGCCAATTTGGTGGCATTTTGTGGCGCTCCAAGAGGGAGATTTGATCAGGACCTCCCTAGACCACACAGGCCTCCACCACCCGGAAAACAAAACACGAACACTCCGCGTACACGCCACAGCAAACTTGAGCTGACGCAAACATTCATTCAGCACCCTTTGTCTTCTTTTAACACTAGACGACTCGCAAAGCTGTTCACTCTCAAAAGGGGCTACGGACGCTGCTCCACGCATGCTAAATTCTGCGCTTGCCGACATGGCTGCGAAAAGCTTCCTTCGTCCCTGGGTGGGCTCGAACCACCATCCTTTCGGTTAACAGCCGAACGCGCTAGCCTATTGCGCCACAGAGACTGACGGTGCATGCTCGTATGGGTAACGGTCAAAAAATAATTCGAAGCTGGGCGCGTCTCACAGGATGGCTGCAGCACTGGTCCTGCGTCAGCAAATTGAGGTCAAGAGAACGACACCCGTTGGGAGGGGCCAGAGAGAGCCAAAGGACACGCCCAACGTGGGGCTCGAACCCACGACCCTGAGATTAAGAGTCTCATGCTCTACCGACTGAGCTAGCCGGGCTGCGGTGGTCGAAAGATCAAGGCTGACCGCTGTTTTGATAAGTGCCAAACATTTCATGCGCAAAACGGAGCCTCGCTTCCAACACAGGCTTGACGAAACATCTCACGGGTAAGGTTGGACTTAAGCCTAGCGGTAGGTTTAGAGCAGTGGCGTCCCAACTCGATCCTGGAGGTTCCTTGTCCTGCCGAGTTTGGATCCAAGCACAAAGAAACACACCTGAAGCTGTGTGTTGCAGGCAGGTCTGATGGAGCTGGCTGGAGCGAAACTCTACCTGACAGGGGCCCTCCAGGACAGAGTTTGGACACCCCTGGCTTAGACTGTTCTCTGTTTGTTTTAGCCACGCCTGTTGCTGGGGAATACAGATTGAATGAGCAGAGCTCTTGTCCAACAGCCTGAAAGGCTACTAGTTCAGCCAACTCATCAAACGTTCCAGGTATGGAGTTCTGTCCCGCTGTGTGAATACAGTTTGCAAACTCCGACAGCATGTGATTGGAAAGCCAATTTGGTGGCATTTTGTGGCGCTCCAAGAGGGAGATTTGATCAGGACCTCCCTGGACCACACAGGCCTCCACCACGCGGAAAACAAAACACGAACACTCCGCGTACTCGCCACAGCAAACTTGAGCTGACGCAAACATTCACTCAGCACCCTTTGTCTTCTTTTAACACTAGACGACTCGCAAAGCTGTTCACTCTCAAAAGGGGCTACGGACGCTGCTCCACGCATGCTAAATTCTGCGCTTGCCGACATGGCTGCGAAAAGCTTCCTTCGTCCCTGGGTGGGCTCGAACCACCATACTTTCGGTTAACAGCCGAACGCGCTAGCCTATTGCGCCACAGAGACTGACGGTGCATGCTCGTATGGGTAACGGTCAAAAAAGAATTCGAAGCTGGGCGCGTCTCACAGGATGGCTGCAGCACTGGTCCTGCGACAGCAAATTGAGGTCAAGAGAACGACACCCGTTGGGAGGGGCCAGAGAGAGCCAAAGGACACGCCCAACGTGGGGCTCGAACCCACGACCCTGAGATTAAGAGTCTCATGCTCTACCGACTGAGCTAGCCGGGCTGCGGTGGTCGAAAGATCAAGGCTGACCGCTGTTTTGATAAGTGCCAAACATTTCATGCGCAAAACGGAGCCTCGCTTCCAACACAGGCTTGACGAAACATCTCACGGGTAAGGTTGGACTTAAGCCTAGCGGTAGGTTTAGAGCAGTGGCGTCCCAACTCGATCCTGGAGGTTCCTTGTCCTGCCGAGTTTGGATCCAAGCACAAAGAAACACACCTGAAGCTGTGTGTTGCCGGCAGGTCTGATGGAGCTGGCTGGAGCGAAACTCTACCTGACAGGGGCCCTCCAGGACAGAGTTTGGACACCCCTGGCTTAGACTGTTCTCTGTTTGTTTTAGCCACGCCTGTTGCTGGGGAATACAGATTGAAGGAGCAGAGCTCTTGTCCAACAGCCTGAAAGGCTACTAGTTCAGCCAACTCATCAAACGTTCCAGGTATGGAGTTCTGTCCCGCTGTGTGAATACAGTTTGCAAACTCCGACAGCATGTGATTGGAAAGCCAATTTGGTGGCATTTTGTGGCGCTCCAAGAGGGAGATTTGATCAGGACCTCCCTAGACCACACAGGCCTCCACCACCCGGAAAACAAAACACGAACACTCCGCGTACACGCCACAGCAAACTTGAGCTGACGCAAACATTCATTCAGCACCCTTTGTCTTCTTTTAACACTAGACGACTCGCAAAGCTGTTCACTCTCAAAAGGGGCTACGGACGCTGCTCCACGCATGCTAAATTCTGCGCTTGCCGACATGGCTGCGAAAAGCTTCCTTCGTCCCTGGGTGGGCTCGAACCACCATCCTTTCGGTTAACAGCCGAACGCGCTAGCCTATTGCGCCACAGAGACTGACAGTGCATGCTCGTATGGGTAACGGTCAAAAAAGAAATCGAAGCTGGGCGCCTCTCACAGGATGGCTGCAGCACTGGTCCTGCGTCAGCAAATTGAGGTCAAGAGAACGACACCCGTTGGGAGGGGCCAGAGAGAGCCAAAGGACACGCCCAACGTGGGGCTCGAACCCACGACCCTGAGATTAAGAGTCTCATGCTCTACCGACTGAGCTAGCAGGGCTGCGGTGGTCGAAAGATCAAGGCTGACCGCTGTTTTGATAAGTGCCAAACATTTCATGCGCAAAACGGAGCCTCGCTTCCAACACAGGCTTGACGAAACATCTCACGGGTAAGGTTGGACTTAAGCCTAGCGTTAGGTTTAGAGCAGTGGCGTCCCAACTCGATCCTGGAGGTTCCTTGTCCTGCCGAGTTTGGATCCAAGCACAAAGAAACACACCTGAAGCTGTGTGTTGCAGGCAGGTCTGATGGAGCTGGCTGGAGCGAAACTCTACCTGACAGGGGCCCTCCAGGACAGAGTTTGGACACCCCTGGCTTAGACTGTTCTCTGTTTGTTTTAGCCACGCCTGTTGCTGGGGAATACAGATTGAAGGAGCAGAGCTCTTGTCCAACAGCCTGAAAGGCTACTAGTTCAGCCAACTCATCAAACGTTCCAGGTATGGAGTTCTGTCCCGCTGTGTGAATACAGTTTGCAAACTCCGACAGCATGTGATTGGAAAGCCAATTTGGTGGCATTTTGTGGCGCTCCAAGAGGGAGATTTGATCAGGACCTCCCTAGACCACACAGGCCTCCACCACCCGGAAAACAAAACACGAACACTCCGCGTACACGCCACAGCAAACTTGAGCTGACGCAAACATTCACTCAGCACCCTTTGTCTTCTTTTAACACTAGACGACTCGCAAAGCTGTTCACTCTCAAAAGGGGCTACGGACGCTGCTCCACGCATGCGTCAGTGGACATGTTTGCTAAATTCTGCGCTTGTCGACATGGCTGCGGAAAGCTTCCTTCGTCCCTGGGTGGGCTCGAACCACCATCCTTTCGGTTAACAGCCGAACGCGCTAGCCTATTGCGCCACAGAGACTGACGGTGCATGCTCGTATGGGTAACGGTCAAAAAAGAATTCGAAGCTGGGCGCGTCTCACAGGATGGCTGCAGCACTGGTCCTGCGTCAGCAAATTGAGGTCAAGAGAACGACACCCGTTGGGAGGGGCCAGAGAGAGCCAAAGGACACGCCCAACGTGGGGCTCGAACCCACGACCCTGAGATTAAGAGTCTCATGCTCTACCGACTGAGCTAGCCGGGCTGCGGTGGTCGAAAGATCAAGGCTGACCGCTGTTTTGATAAGTGCCAAACATTTCATGCGCAAAACGGAGCCTCGCTTCCAACACAGGCTTGACGAAACATCTCACGGGTAAGGTTGGACTTAAGCCTAGCGGTAGGTTTAGAGCAGTGGCGTCCCAACTCGATCCTGGAGGTTCCTTGTCCTGCCGAGTTTGGATCCAAGCACAAAGAAACACACCTGAAGCTGTGTGTTGCAGGCAGGTCTGATGGAGCTGGCTGGAGCGAAACTCTACCTGACAGGGGCCCTCCAGGACAGAGTTTGGACACCCCTGGCTTAGACTGTTCTCTGTTTGTTTTAGCCACGCCTGTTGCTGGGGAATACAGATTGAACGAGCAGAGCTCTTGTCCAACAGCCTGAAAGGCTACTAGTTCAGCCAACTCATCAAACGTTCCAGGTATGGAGTTCTGTCCCGCTGTGTGAATACAGTTTGCAAACTCCGACAGCATGTGATTGGAAAGCCAATTTGGTGGCATTTTGTGGCGCTCCAAGAGGGAGATTTGATCAGGACCTCCCTGGACCACACAGGCCTCCACCACGCGGAAAACAAAACACGAACACTCCGCGTACTCGCCACTGCAAACTTGAGCTGACGCAAACATTCACTCAGCACCCTTTGTCTTCTTTTAACACTAGACGACTCGCAAAGCTGTTCACTCTCAAAAGGGGCTACGGACGCTGCTCCACGCATGCTAAATTCTGCGCTTGCCGACATGGCTGCGAAAAGCGTCCTTCGTCCCTGGGTGGGCTCGAACCACCATCCTTTCGGTTAACAGCCGAACGCGCTAGCCTATTGCGCCACAGAGACTGACGGTATGGGTAACGGTCAAAAATGAAATCGAAGCTGGGCGCGTCTCACAGGATGGCTGCAGCACTGGTCCTGAGTCAGCAAATTGAGGTCAAGAGAACGACACCCGTTGGGAGGGGCCAGAGAGAGCCAAAGGACACGCCCAACGTGGGGCTCGAACCCACGACCCTGAGATTAAGAGTCTCATGCTCTTTTTTTTTTTTTTTTTTTTTTTTTTTTTATTAAGAAATTTCAATCAATAAAATACAATAGATTAAGCAAAATCAATAGAAATACAGAACATCGTCTTTACACATCTCTACATTACACCTCTTTCCTTTACATAGATAATTTAAAAAACTCTTCCACTTTCTGGCAACTTCCACATTAAATCGTTTAAAACACAACAGACTTTTGGGGTAAAAACATCATAAAAAGAGTCTAACATATTCACACCTTTAAAGTACACATACAGTCTTTCGATATATAATTCTGTTTTTCTTTTAAACACACTCCAAACATCCAACACAATTTTTTCTTTTTTAGCCACAGTTCTTCTGTCCCATATTGCACTTTTCATTAGCATTACACACAGATTAATGAAACTTTTGTTTTTACACTTTTTTTCCCAACCAAACATCACAACTCTATTCCATTCCATTATATTTTCATCCCACTCCTCAGTCACATCTTTAATTAAACATTTACATTTCCTTAAAAAGTCCTCTAGGTCTCTACAATGTAAAAACATATGTAAAATCCCCTCTTCCTCTTCCTGGCACACTTTACACAGAGCATTTTCTTCCATTCCTATTTTATTTAAAATTACATCAGTAAAAACCACTTTATGCCTTATAAAATACTCCAAACATTCCAATTTGGTTTCCACACATTTCCCCGTCATGTTTCTCCATATACACTCTTTTTTTAAATCTTTGAATTTCTGCACCCAGTATCCATTTACAATCGGCTCTTTAAAAACATAATCTCTAAAAGCACAATAAATCATTTTCACAGTACATTCCTTAAAATCATAAATTTTTTCCCCAAACTTCACATGAATACATTTCTCTTTTGGCTCTCCTTCCATACTTTCTATTCTTTTTATCCACTCTTTAGGTATTGCATTTTTAATGATTTCATATTTATTTTTTATTTCTTGTTCACTGTAATCCTCTTTTGCCTCCTCCATTGCATCTACAATAAATTGTGTCGGTAAAAACCCTTCTTTAAATTCATACAAAACATCTCTCACTCTTGTTATCCCCACATCCATCCATTTCTTTAAAAACAATTATTTGTCTTGTTTTAAAATGTTTTTGTTTAAAAACAGAGGTTGATTTAAAATGTTTTCTCTCCCATGTGGATCATACTCAACTTTGTCTAAAAATTTTCCCCAGGCACTAAACATTTCCCTATAAAACTCTGGTAAGCACTCTGTCATCCAATTCTTAGTTTTCATCCATAAAATCCCATCCCCCATGTTAAAATCCCCACATTTGTTTAAAAAATATTCCATTGTCTTTTTCCATGCTGCTTTGTGACCATCATCTAGATATTTTTTTACTATTTTAACTCTTAAGCTATTTTTTCTCTGTTCAACATCAATTAATCCCATCCCTCCTTTCCCTACTTCTCCTATTAATGTACTGTATGCAATTCTTGACGGTTTACCATTCCATAAAAAATCTAAAAAACATTTTTTCAACCTTTTCTCCACCCACACTGGCATAGCAGTCACATATAAAACATACCACAACTTTGACACCATTAACACATTTAAAATTAAAACCTTCCCTTTTAAACTTAAAGTCCTCAATTTCCAAAAATTTAACCTTCTTTCAATTCCTCCTACTATTTCTTCCCACATTTTTTCTTTAACATTCCTTTCATCTTTTCCCATTAGAACACCTAAAATCCTTATTTCTTTTGTTTCTTTAAAATGAAAATAATCAGTTAAAGCATTTACTCCTCCATATCTCACATATGTTGTTTTTTCTTCATTTAACTTGCCTCCTGATCCCCTACAAAACATCTGTACCACTTCCATTACTTTATTAACACTCTCTATATCCTTAACTATTATTGTTGTATCGTCTGCATATTGAAATATTTTTTCATTTCCCCCACTTCCTTCAATGTTTATCCCTCTTATGTCTTCATCTATTTTAACAGCTAATCCCAATGGTTCTGCAACTAAAGAATATAAAAGCGCCGATAATGGACATCCTTGTCTTATTGACCTAGTAATTTTAAAACATTCTGTTAAAAAACCGTTACACTGTATTCTTGTTATTGCTCCCCTGTACAAAATTGTAATCCACTTGACAAAATTATCCCCAAACCCGTACCTTCTTAAAATTCCAAATAAATAATCATGCTCCACTCTATCAAAGGCCTTTTCAAAATCCAAACTAATAACATATCCTTTTTTGTTTTTTTCTTTCATATATCTTATTCTATCTATTATACTTAAAGTTGTATCTGCTATATCTTTCCCTTTTACTCCATACACTTGATTTGTTTTAATTATGGTTGGCATTACCTCTTTCAATCTATTGGCTAAAACTTTTGTTAAAATTTTCAAATCTGTATTCAGCATTGTAATTGGTCTATAATTTTTTAGGTCTACTTTATCTCCTTTTCTTTTATATATCAACTTTATTAATCCCATCCCCATTCTCTGATTCATTTCCTCTTTTTTAAAAATGTCTTCATATACTTCTTTTAAAATACTGGTTAAAAAATCTTTAAAAACTATATAAAATTCACTCCCCAAACCATCTATACCTGGACTTTTATTTTTGTTTAATTCACTTATTGCTCTTTTTATCTCTTCTTCTGTTATCTCTTCATCACAGTCTTTTTTGTCTACATCTCCTACTGTTGTTTTTATTTGATTTAGTAACTCCAATTTCTCTTCTTCTTTCAACCCCTCAGTACTAAACAGATTTTCATAATATGCTTTTACTTCTTTTAATATTTCCTCATTTGTTTCCACCACTACACCATTTTCCCCTCTTATTTCTTTAATCATTCCAGCTTTCCCTCTTATTTTTTCTAGATCAAAGAAAAACTTTGTACATTTTTCACCTTCCACCGTATATTTAGCTTTACTCCTTAGTCTTGCACCTTCATATTTTTTCTCTTCCATGTCTTTCAATAATCCCTCCAATTCTTTTATTTTTTGTATATCTTTCCCATTCTCATTTAATTCATTTTTCGGGTCTGTGTCTTCCTGGCTGGTTTGGGTCCAGCTTTCAAATAATATACAAGTCCGGGTCGGGACTGGGTAGGCATTTCTCGGATCTACAAGGGTCCGGGTCCAGGTATTGAAATATTAAGACTGGTCCGGGTCGGTTCGGTGTAGTACATCACAGGTCTCTTTCGGGTTCGGGCACACATTTTTGGACCTGTGGAGACCTCTAGTTATAGCGCTTTGAAGAATTTTTGGTCCATTCATCTATGCAGAATTGTAGTAATTCAGCCACATTGTAGGGTTTACAAGGACGAACAGCCTTTTTAACGTCATGCCACAGCATCGCAATAGGATTCAGGTCAGGACTTTGATTACGCCACCCTAAAGTTTTCATTTTGTTTTTATTCTGCCATTCAGAGGTGGACTTGCTGGTGTGTTTTGGATCATTGTTCTGCCGCAGAACCCATGTTCACTTCAGCACAACAACATTCATTAGGAAAACAGTGTGTCAATAATGCAAAATGACAGTTAAAGGCAGTTCATCATTAAATTCAGGGATGTCATCTCTGTTCAGTTTAAATAGTGTCTGTGCATTTATTTGCAATCAAAGTCAACAATATCGATGTAGATGAAGTGACCCCAACTAAGCAAGCCAGAGGCGATAGCGGCAAGGATCCGAAACTCCATCGGTGACAGAATGGAGGACAAAAAACCTTGGGAGAAACCAGGCTCAGTTGGGGGGCCAGTTCTCCTCTGACCAGACAAAACCAGCAGTTCAATTCCAGGCTGCAGCAAAGTCAGATTGTGCAGAAGAATCATCTGTTTCCTGTGTTCTTGTCCTGGTGGTCCTCCGAGACCAGGTCTTTACAGGGGATCTGTATCTGGAGCTCTAGTTGTCCTGGTCTCCGCTGTCTCTCAGGGCTGTAGAGGTCCTCTCTAGGTGCTGATTCACAATCTGGACTGGACCCTCTGACCTGGATACAAACTGGATCTGGTGGCTACGGTGACCTCGGAATAAGAAAGAAACAGAAAAAATATTAGCGCAGATACCATTCTTCTGATGATGTAGCAAGTACATCAGGTGTTATGTGAAGTGTTTCCGGTTCCAGTTTACCTAATTAATGCAGCCTAAAAATCCTTTAACGGATTTGGATATTAAAAGCATATTAGTATGTTATGTGTAAGCCAGTTTAAAGAGATGGGTCTTTAATCTAGATTTAAACTACAAGAGTGTGTCTGCCTCCCGAACAAAGTTAGGTGGGTTATTCCAGAGTTTAGGCGCCAAATAGGAAAAGGATCTGCTGCCGCAGTTGATTTCTAGTTTTGTTTTCCTCCAGCTGCTCTCCATTTTTTGGGCTGCTCTCTTTAGGGTGCGAGTATGCTCATTATACCATGGTGTCATACTGGTTTCCTAAACCGTCCTTAAGCGTAAAGGAGCAACTTTATTTAAAGTGCTAGAAAAGAGAGAGTCCATAGTTTCTGTTACATCATAAAGTTGTGCTAAGTAATTTGGATACGTCAGGAAGATAACTTAAAAAGCAGTCTTTTGTGGTAGAAGTGATGGTTTTTCCATACTTATAGCCAAAATTGTAAATTCTACTTCTTGTTACATGAAGTTTGCACAAAACAAAATAATGATCTGAGAGATCATCACTTGGCTGCATAATTTCAACACTATCAACATCAATTCCTCGTGACAGTATTAAATCTAGAGTATGATTTCGACAATGAGTAGTTCCTGAAACGTGTTGTCTAACCCCAATAGAGTTCAGAATGTCTATAAATGTCTGTGTTTTTGATAGGCTCATTTAAGACTCATTCAGGACATGCAAAGTGTATGAGAGCAAGAACGCAGAAACCTGGAAAATCCTGTGTAGAAAGCGTAGTCTCATGTTAGGTTATTCCAGGTCAGAATTTGGAAACCTGCAAACCTTTCTGAGCGTCTTTTATAAAACAGGCTTCAGATGTGCTGAATGCATCGAAAAGCTTTCCCGTTCTGACGCCGGATATTGCATCTACAGTAATGACTGGTACGGCTGTAGGTTTGATCCTCATGGTCTTTGATTTTTCCAGGCTGATACACAGGCCGATCTTAATGGCTTCGTGGTTGATGTGATATAAACTGTGCTAATGATTGTTCACAAATGGCAACATAATTCTCATGCTGTCCAAATGAATTTGTGCTGCAAATAAAACTTTGGTAATGCTCTGTTTCACAAGGAGTTTGATAACTGCCAGGTTGAATGTTTGAAAGGAAAGAGTTACTGAGATTACAAGTAAACTTTTTTTCATTAGTCTTTTTTTCAGTAGACGTTGATGCTTTAAACTGTTTTTGTATTTTTTTTTTCTTCTAGACCTGATTGAGGAGAGTCAAGAGCTGATTTGGAAAAGAAAAAGCAGAATGAGAAAGATCATGATTTAAAAATTGGAGAAAAGATGGAATCTAACAGTTTTTTAATCTGCCGTCTTTGTGGAAAGAGCTTCAATCGAAAACAAAACCTTACGCTCCATATGCGAGTCCATACTGGAGAAAGACATTTTATCTGTAAACAGTGTGGAAAGAGTTTCACTCAAAGTGGAAACCTTAAAATTCACATGAGAATTCACACCGGAGAAAAGTCTTATATTTGCTCTCAGTGTAGACAGAGATTTACAAATAAAGGCAACTTAATTTACCACATGAGAACTCACAGTGAAGAGAGCTTGTTCACCTGCCCACAGTGTGGGAAGAATTTCCCTCAAAAACAAAACCTGGCAACCCACATGAGGATTCACACGGGAGAGAAGCCATACATTTGCACTCAGTGTGGAAAGGATTTTACTCATAAAAGCAACCTTAATTACCACATGAGTACCCACAGTGGAGCGAAGCCTTATACTTGCTCTCAGTGTGGACAGAAATTTGCAAATAAAGGCAACCTTAATTCCCACATGAGGATTTACTCTGGAGAGAAGCCTTACACTTGCCTTCAGTGTGGAAAGAGTTTCGCTCATAAATCCACTCTTAATAAACACATGTTAAGTCATACAGGAGAGAAGCGGTTTGCATGTGCTCAATGTGGAAAGAGTTTTGCTCATAAACACACTCATAATAACCACGTGAGAAGTCACACAGGAGAGAAGCAGTTTGCATGTGATCAATGTGGAAAGCGCTTCACAACAGAACTAAGCCATAGATACCACATGACCATTCACACCATGTGGTCTGTTGAAAGCGCTATATAAATGCAGTCCATTTACCATAAAGTAGGCCTAAATTACCACATAAGGACTCTCTCAGGAGAAAAATGTTTTATATGTCATCTATGTGGGAAGAGTTTTAAAAATTCACATGAGAGATCACGCTGAAGATAATTCCTTCACCTGCAAAACTTAGTGAACGTTCACTGCTGCTGAGTGTGAACCAAATCTGATTGTACACCTTTTATTTTCAACATTCACCTCTATCTACATTATCCACCTATGTTGAGGCTACATCTGACCATCTCCTTTGCTGTAGTTTCAAGCATTTATATTTACATTTATTCCAAATTAACTTAGAAATTTTGTAATAATATTTATTTAAATAAAGATTTGAATAGAAAAGGAATATCGAACAAGTGTGTGTGTGTGTGTGTGTGTGTGTATATGGACCTCCACTGTGGACTTTAATTGAATACCCCGGTATAGAGGCATCATTCCATTTCATACATTCATAACTTGGAATCAAAATAGTAGTTGAAATTCGGTCATGCTGTGAAATGCCACACTGTATAACTGAATTATAATATTAATGATGTTCATATAAATAAAATTAAAAGCTGAATGAAATAAAGATTTTTACACTACATTTTCTGATTAATCTTAGTGAGAGAATGTACTGGTAATACACTCATCTGATGATGTCATGAAGATATTTCCGTCAAGTTGGCACCCCATAAAAAGAAATAATCTATAAAACTATGCTATTCACTGATTTGTGTCGCAAAAACGAGTGTTTGTGCTGGTTTGGTGTTTGAGATATCAAACATTTTCTTTCACCGTGTGATGTCACCCTCCACCCCATGTTGCCCAAAATCGCTCCAAATCGGCCCAGTTAGTTTATGTTGGGTCTGTGCCATTAAAACAAATGCTTTATCTATTTTCCTTCCTTAAACTGGGGTGGGGAGTGACGTCACCAATCCCTTCTCTCTAAAACTGGTGTCATTCATTTGTGCTTGATTACCGTATTTTCCGGACTATAAGTCGCACTTATTTTCATAGATGGGGTGGTCCCGTGACTTATAGTCAGGTGCGACTTATTTTTCTAAATTAATTTTACATAAACCAAGAGAAATGAACCAAGAGAAAACATTACCATCTCCAGCCACGAGAGGGAGCTCTATACTGCTCATTGCCTCTCTTGCGGTTGTAGGTGGTAATGTTTTCTCTTGGTTCTAAATAAATAGTGAAAAAAAGTGACGTGACATTCAGCCAAGTATGGTGACCCATACTCAGAATTTGTGCTCTGCATTTAACCCATCCGAAGTGCACACACACAGAGCAGTGAACACACACACACACACACACTGTGAACACACACCCAGAGCAGTGTTCATCATTTATGCTGCGGCACCCGGGGAGCAGTTGGGGGTTCAGTGCCTTGCTCAAGGGCACCTAAGTCATGGTATTGAAGGTGGAGAGAGAACTGTACATGCACTCCCCCCACCCATAATTCCTGCCAGCCCGAGACTCGAACTCACAACCTTTCGATTGGGAGTCCAACTCTCTAACCATTAGGCCACGACTTCCCCTAAAAATACGACTTATAGTCCGATGCGACTTATATATGTTTTTTTCCTCGTCATGACGTATTTTTGGACTGATGCGACTTATCCTTAGGTGCGACTTATAGTCCGAAAAAGTTCTGATTTGTGCCATTGAAATGAACTGTATAAACTAACTAAATGCTGTTTTTTCAGTTTGAGACTATGTCCCAAGAGAATGTCTGAGTCACAGATGAAAATGGCTTATTACTGTAATACAGTAAAGAAGTAATACGGGTTTGAAACAACAAGAGAATGAGTAAATTATATAAAGTTTACAGGCTCTTTATTTGCAGCTGATAAACCAAATGGAGAATAATAAGAAAAATAAATTCAGTTCAGTGAAATATTGCATATATCAATACAAAATAAATGTATTTTTATATTTAACGGTGACCATCTTTATGGATACATACAGTTAGTTATGCTAATGACTCTCTCTCGGTGCACGCGTCGGCTTGTGTGTGAGTTTACCGATGTCTATCATTTATGAACAGCCATATGTTAATGCTATATGTAACAAGATTTAATAAGTGTGTGTAGCCAAGATATTTATTATGATATAAATCCTCGTTTATGTTGCTATTTATAACACATTATAGCTCCATTATGTACTGCTCGCTGTTATTAAGTAATCAAAACAATAAACCAAATTAACACCAAAATGGATGTACAATCATTTAATTTAATTAATTCATGTGCTATTTTAAAGGATATAATACCTCAGAAAACGATCTGAATGGGTTATAGAACACTCATAAGCAAAATAATCACTAAAATATGTGTCATTTAATTTCTATTAATTAATTTACAACCATTTTGACAAATTTTACATATTTGAATAGAAAATACAGAAATTTACTAAGAAATGTAAGAATCTTATATAATCTTAATCATATATATATATATATATATATATATATATATATATATATACACATTTATTTATATATATATATATATATATATATATATATATATATATATATATATATATATATACATACAGTAGGTGGACAACCTAAACCTCACGCGCACATATTCTTTGGAAGCAGCAGCCTTTCACTGAGCCATTCGGTGCGAGCAGCAGTGCACTGGCATATTTATGCTCATTATGACTTTTTTTCCATCATACAACATCATGAATATGGAAATGTTTGGATTTCTCCCGAATGAGAGCGATAAGCCCAACCTTACCTTATGTTTCACTTTAAATTATTTTTAACTATTGTTTTTTGTTGTTTATAAGCCTATTAAATACTGAAATTATATTTATCCACTAGAATTATATATATTTTTTTCTTGTTCTGTTCTGATAAATTTGTTAAATTTAAAAGATTTGTTGTAAAGTGAAATAGAAATATCCTGTTGGCACATTATATATCAATATTAGCCCTGCTGTTATAATTTCTGAATGTAATAAAATGCAACTCAATACAATAAACTCAAAAATAAACTTAATTTATTTTGTAGTGTGTTTATAAAAAATATGCAGCAAACGAAAATAGGCGATTAATCAGTTAAAATGTGTTATTGTTGGTTAACAAATTTACATTATACACTTAGGAACAGAGCATGGGCCTATCTAGGCTATGTTGTTAACTATTTACAAGTTTTGTGTATGTTTTTATCCAGTTTTTTTTTTCCATTGCATTTGAAAATGACTTTGTGCATGCACATTCACTTCGTGCGCTCAACATGCTCAGCTGTGGACGATTTCAGAATGTTTGATATAAAGGTTGCGGTTACATAGTTTACCATAATTGTTCATTAAAAAATATATATAAATCAAAATAAACTGTTATTTTTATGCTAACATGCAATCAAAGTCTTCGGATACTGTACATGATACAGAACATGATAATAATAGTAATACATGATTCATTTAGGCTATTTAACTTCTAAACTACTTGAGATTTTAAAGTCAGTTTAATAGAATTGAAATTCAAGTTGAATATGGTATTAAAAAATATTTTAATTGGTTTTAATTTATTTCTATGAATTAATAATATGTTATCATGACTTTTTCATCATATCATTTTTTTATGAGCTGTACTTGTTTTCCATTTCGGAAACCAAGCCCCCACTTTTTTTTTTTTTAATCTATTAATCGCTCACATACCTCTAACAACAGTAAATGTTTTGTAATTTGTCTTTATGAGGAACACTGTCAGGGGAGTCACGTTATCATTAGAGTTGCAATTGAACTCAGAAATGGAAAATAAGGGCTAATTGAGATTCTTTATTTTATTCTTTATTTATAATGTTTATTCTTGTAGAAAATAAGTGTTTATTCTTTAAGAAAATAAAGGAAAGAATAAGGGACGATCCAAATATTTGTAATGTATCATAAGCATATATCTGCCTGGAGTTTAAAAGTTATCATATTTGTTTTTATTCACCCATTTATGTAGGCAACAATTATTTTAAAAATAAAAATGTCATAAAAAATGCCATCGGCCTGAGTACATTTTACCATTATAGAATTGGGGTAATACAGTGAAATTACAAATAGCATGGGATTTTAAAGCATGACAACTGAAGGTCTATGAAACATTTATAGGATGCATTTTTTTAATCAACGGCACTTAAAGTTTTCAACTAAGATATTATTTCAACCATATAGCCTGTGAATAAATAAAATGCATACTTTTCAATGAAAGAGAGTGTACCGTTTTTTCCGGACTAGAAGTTGCACTTTTTTTCATAATATATAACAAATTATAAAGAAATTGTTCAAGACAAGTTTTAATATCATTCTTTATCATTTACTAGTCAAATTTATAACTGAGACAAGATGATAAAAAAGCAGTAACTGTTATTACCTTAATGCTGGAAATACCTCTATTTTTTTAATACTAGCCCATCATGCATCTAACCATCCACTCGGCGTTAAGAGCTGTTCAGATTAAAACTGGCAGCTCCGCAGTGATTTAGTGTCATGGACGGAAGACAGAGCAAGAGTAAATTTATTTTCTAGTCTATATTTTCATCTCTTTATGCCGCTGGTTTAGGCTATGTATTTATTTTTATTTTTTATATAAATGATTTGTAAATATAGCAGATGCTGTCTAACCGTGTCCACACCGGATGGTCTTGTTCATTTTGTAGGGTGAAACATTTCTCTCACTCGGCAGCAGATTCTGTGAGTGTGGAGCAGCAACAATCTCCCTCCATGCACTGAGCATTTAATAATCACTCCGCTCCGCGCGCACTGATACCAGTAACACCTCTCTGCTAAAGTTGAAATGTTATGTTCGTAACGTAGCCTATAAAAATAAAATAAAAATAAATAAAACAACAGGAGAGTTTCAAAGGGGATTATGCTATTGTGTGCAAACTTTTTTCCCTACCAAACACCAAACTAATAACATTGTCGGCATTAAAAGGTACAGTATTGTTCAAAATAATAGCAGTACAATGTGACTAACCAGAATAATCAAGGTTTTTCGTATATTTTTTTATTGCTACGTGGCAAACAAGTTACCAGTAGGTTCAGTAGATTCTCAGAAAACAAATGAGACCCAGCAATCATGATATGCACGCTCTTAAGGCTGTGCAATTGGGCAATTAGTTGAATTAGTTGAAAGGGGTGTGTTCAAAAAAATAGCAGTGTGGCATTCAATCACTGAGATCAGCAATTTTGTGAAGAAACAGGTGTGAATCAGGTGGCCCCTATTTAAGGATGAAGCCAACACTTGTTGAACATGCATTTGAAAGCTGAGGAAAATGGGTCGTTCAAGACATTGTTCAGAAGAACAGCGTACTTTGATTAAAAAGTTGATTAGAGAGGGGAAAACTAAAATGCCTAAATGATAGGCTGTTCAGCTAAAATGATCTCCAATGCCTTAAAATGGAGAGCAAAACCAGAGAGACGTGGAAGAAAACGGAAGACAACCATCAAAATGGATAGAAGAATAACCAGAATGGCAAAGGCTCAGCCAATGATCACCTCCAGGATGATCAAAGACAGTCTGGAGTTACCTGTAAGTACTGTGACAGTTAGAAGACGTCTGTGTGAAGCTAATCTATTTTCAAGAATCCCCCGCAAAGTCCCTCTGTTAAAAAAAAAGGCATGTGCAGAAGAGGTTACAATTTGCCAAAGAACACATCAACTGGCCTAAAGAGAAATGGAGGAACATTTTGTGGACTGATGAGAGTAAAATTGTTCTTTTTGGGTCCAAGGGCCACAGGCAGTTTGTGAGACGACCCCCAAACTCTGAATTCAAGCCACAGTACACAGTGAAGACAGTGAAGCATGGAGGTGCAAGCATCATGATATGGGCATGTTTCTCCTACTATGGTGTTGGGCCTATTTATCGCATACCAGGGATCATGGATCAGTTTGCATATGTTAAAATACTTGAAGAGGTCATGTTGCCCTATGCTGAAGAGGACATGCCCTTGAAATGGTTGTTTCAACAAGACAATGACCCAAAACACACTAGTAAACGGGCAAAGTCTTGGTTCCAAACCAACAAAATTAATGTTATGGAGTGGCCAGCCCAATCTCCAGACCTTAATCCAATTGAGAACTTGTGGGGTGATATCAAAAATGCTGTTTCTGAAGCAAAACCAAGAAATGTGAATGAATTGTGGAATGTTGTTAAAGAATCATGGAGTGGAATAACAGCTGAGAGGTGCCACAAGTTGGTTGACTCCATGCCACCCAGATGTCAAGCAGTTTTAAAAAACTGTGGTCATACAACTAAATATTAGTTTAGTGATTCACAGGATTGCTAAATCACAGAAAAAAAAAAATGTTTGTACAAAATAGTTTTGAGTTTGTACAGTCAAAGGTAGACACTGCTATTTTTTTGAACACACCCCTTTCAACTAATTGCCCAATTGCACAGCCTTAAGAGCGTGCATATCATGAATGCTGGGTCTTGTTTGTTTTCTGACAATCTACTGAACCTACTGGTAACTTGTTTGCCACGTAGCAATAAAAAATATACTAAAAACCTTGATTATTCTGGTTAGTCACATTGTACTGCTATTATTTTGAACAATACTGTATAATAGTTGCTTTCTGCTGCGCACATTTTATTTGTGATGAAAATAACAGTACATTTTCAGTTAGTTATTTTATCTACAGATCGATGCATTTCTTACAGATTTCAAAATCAGTTACAGATGAAGTAGTACTGTAAAATTAAATTTGTTTGAATGCATTATTGTGAAAAGATTCCATGTGAATGTGCTGAATCGGTTAAAATCATGCTATAACCTCAAAATAAGCAGTAAAAGGAACAGACAAACTCCTTGAGAACTAGCCTGTAACGCTCAATATTGCCATAATTACAACCTTCTGATCGGAGAGATTATGGGTATAAATATTTTGTATATTTTACTGCAAATATCTTACAAATTGGACCCTAAAGTCTTTGAGAACAGGTTTCTCAAGACAGGTGGTGCATTAGACCAGGGGCTCATCTCCTGTTTCCAAAATCCATCACAAACTGCTTGAGAAAGCTGTTAACTAATTCTACATCTACCCATAACAACGCATAACAACCTTATGCATGTTTCACACATAATCCATCTGAAGTGCGTATGCGTTTCGTATTTTTTTTACACACCCATGTTAACGGATTCCAGCGTTCACGAGGTTGCGGTCCGTCAGTGCGTTCCAGGAGCGTTGCGTCTGCAGCAGTGCAGCGATCGAGCACATACCGAGTAGCGGATTGCAAACGCATCCCCGGCGGCTTCAGCTGCATCCATGTTAGCACATCACGTTTGATGTGGTAATTTCACAGTAGGCATACACACAGGTTTAAAGACACATTCTTGCCCCCTACAGATTCGGCTAGGTATACATCCGCGGTAAAACATCAACGTGAAAGTCATCATAGCTGACATAGTATAGACCCAGCTCCCAACCCAACTTTGAGAATAGATTAACGGCGATATTTGTTTTATTGACCGATAAGAGTCTCACGTTAAAGAGTCACGATAATGGCCCACCACTATTTGAAAGATATATTTACAATATATTGAATGAACCATCTCTTTAAGTTTTACTATAGACGTTTTATTAATCAGTCCATTCTTTAGAGTTTCAATGATTTAGTTCAATCGTGCAGGTTTAATTTATTTTTTTCTTGTTTTAATTAGGGCTAAATAATGGGAGCAAAATTATACAGTGCCTCACGTTTTACTAAAATAAACAAAATAATTTTTAAAACATGCAAGCCTAGCTCATTAGGCTACCATGCTCCGATGCAAAGTAAACCACAAATTCATATTATATAAATAATACTGCACACTATTTAAATGTGTCAAATCTAAAATATTGTGTAGATAAAATATAAGCACAAGCTCGACATTTATCTTAGAACTGTAAACGGGCCATAAAAGTTAGGCCCGACAGGTTTCGGCCTGAGCCCGACAAGTACATTTTGATTGACAGCTTTTTAAAAGCCCAAACCCGTTTACAGCCTGACATTATTCAGATGTGCACAGACACACAGCTCTATTGCCTTTTGTCAAGAATGAGTCATTCATACATGTTTTAACATAATTTATTCATATCTAACGTAGACTAGACCACTTGGAAGTTGAAATAAAGAAATAAAATAAGTCCTCTGTGATATCTTAACATCTCAGCACTCTAAATAGACATAGGCTCATTTAGCCTATAAATAGACCAACGCACCAATAAAAACGAGTCTTTTTTAACAAATTAAATTAAAATAAATTTTAAATTAAGATAAGTATTTGCCAATAATGAAATTAAGATAAATGCTCCGCCGGATTTGCTTCATCCACTAGCAGCTGACATTTAATAAAAGATCATGCCAATATTAGCATATATAGGCTACTCTGTCCAAATTATGCACTTAATACTCAATTAATATTTATTTATCATTTGAAAAACCTTCCTCACAGAGATTAGGCTAAGCCTACATGTTTTTGTGGAGGAACATTATTGAATCCACTGCAGATGTCTTCAGCATATATATGTATATATATGTATGTATGTATAAAAGAATATACTACAGGTGCTGGTCATATGATTAGAATATCATCTAAAAGTTGATTTATTTCACTAATTCCATTCAAAAAGTGAAACTTGTATATTATATTCATTCATTATACACAGACTGGTATATTTCAAATGTTTATTTCTTTTAATTTTTATGATTATAACTGAAACTAAGGAAAATCCCAAATTCAGTATCTCAGAAAATCACAATATAACTTAAGACCTATAAAAAGAAAGGATTATTAGAAATCTTGGCCAACTAAAAAGTATGAAAATGCAGCTCTTCTGCATTCTCGGGTCTGGCATACCGCATCCTCACAATACTCCATAGATTTTCTATGGGGTTAAGGTCAGGTGAGTTTGCTGGCCAATTAAGAACAGGGACGCCATGGTCCTTAAACCAGGTACTGAATGAAATCATTCAATGAAATGAAATCTGGATCTCCATAAAGTTGGTCAGAAGCAGGAAGCATGAAGTGCTCTAAAACTTCCTGGTATACAGCTGTGCTGACCCTGGACCTCAGAAAACACAGTGGACTAACACCAGCAGATGACATGGCACCCCAAACCATCACTGATTGTGGAAACTTAACACTGGACCTCAACACAAGGAATGACACAAGGAATGTGACAGCTGAAACCCATGCCTTGCATACATCTGTGTGTAGTGGTTTTTGAAGCACTGACTCCAGCTGCAGTCCACTCTTTGTGAATCTCCCCCACATTTATGAATGGGTTTTGTTTCACAATCCTCTCCAGGGTGCGGTTATCCCTATTGCTTGTACACTTTTTTTCTACCACATCTTTTCCTTTCCCTTCGACTCTCTATTATTGTGCTTGGACACAGAGCTCTGTGAACAGCCAGCCTCTTTTGCAATGACCTTTTGTGTCCTGCCCTCCTTGTGCAAGGTGTCAATGGTCGTCTTTTGGACAACTGTCAAGTCAGCAGTCTTCCTCATGATTGTGTACCCTACAGAACTAGACTGAAAGATAATTTAAAGGCCTTTGCAGGTATTTTGAGTTAATTAGCTGATTAGAGTGTGGCACCAGTCTTCAATATTGAATCTTTTCACAATATTCAATTTTTTGTCACGGTGCAGGGTGCCTTCTCAGCTTCCCCTGCAGTCTGTGTTGTCCTGTCTGTTCTGTAGCTCGTGGTCTGGGCAATCCGCTGATTGTGGCGGGGGTGCGCAGATCACGGGTTGATTCTTCCCCACCTGTCGCTCGTTCCCCCACTCCCTTATATGTCTCTGCCTTTCTGTCTGTCGTCATGAGTAGATTGTTTTGTCTTTGCCCGTGTTTTGTGTGTGTCCAAGCTTCACTCTCACCTTCTTTTTTCCTGTCAAAGGATCTGTAGTTTGGAGATCCGGCAGCACGAGTGGTCCGCAGTGTGCCTGCCAGCTTGGAGACCTCTGTGTGTGCCAGAGCATTTCATTAATGTTTTTGTTATTTTGTGTTTTGTGGCAAGAATAAAATTTCTCCTTTGCCCTACTCATTGTAACCCTACGGTGGTATGTCCTGCTTATAGGCAGGCTAAGGATCTATTGTAGGACTTATCTAAATCTAGATTCGATGAGGAGGTTGGTTATGTACTAATCATATGGTCAAAAGACTCACAGATTCCACTTCAAAAGAAGCACAGGGCAATAGATTAAAGTTTGAATGTAGCTCTTATTCAAATTAATTTCCTTATTTCCTTGTTCAACATTCAATATTTAGTTCAGTTCACATAGCATTAGTACCACTGATGTTAACAAATCGGGCACAACTTTTGAGATCTCATGAAACAAAACAAAAGGGAAAATCCTTCAAAGAAAAAAATTGTTACCCTTGAGTGCACTCAAATATTTTAACTGTCCAACCACCCCTTCAATACTCAGCATCCATATCAAACCACCCAATGGAACCATTGCAGCGCTGTTAGTTGAGGCAGTGGACCAGGGAACCAGGCACCAGGGCAAAAAGAGAGGAATCCAGCTTCGGTGGAAAGAACACCAGGGATCCGTGACCAGAAGAAGCCTAAAAAAAACGGTCTACACAAAAATGTGCATAAAATCAATTAATGTTCAACTAAATGTCATTTTTTCCATCTTTTCATCATTTAAGAGTCCATATGTTCAATAATACAACTTAAAATTAAAATCAACCAAATGGAATCGGAACAAACAAAAGTACAGAATAGCATAGTAACTCAAAATTAACATACTTGACTCAAACTAAATTATTTCCTTTCAAAATGCATGTTTCATTGTACCAAAATATACAACAGAATTTACCTGTGTGGTAACATCCACTGCTATTGTAGATAGCCAGACTGTTTTTTTTAATCCACTGTAAACCAACGAGATAACTTCGTTTTACAACAGGTGTCGTCTAAATTTCAATGTAGTTCAACCTCGAGGATTTATTTCGTTTTCTAAATCAATTTCAATCTTAATATTTACTTCTGCTCTGGCTCCCGTTTTCCAAGCTTTTTTCAAGGCAGCTCGAATGACAGAAAACAGCAGAAGAAGAACGTTTCATTGTGCACTGCCACCTAGTGGCGAACTAGATATTGCATTTTACCCTAGTTTTACGTGTTTGCATTAAAGATCATTTCAGGAGTTTACTGGGCAAAATTGACAGGGTTACATCATCATCTGAGTCCTCTGTTGAGATCACACCCTGACAATTTTCTGAGATACTGAGTTTGGGATTTTCCTTATTTGTCAGTTATAAATATCAAAATTAAAAGAAATAAACATTTGAAATATATCAGTCTGTATCTAAGGAATAAATATAATTGACAAGTTTCACTTGGAATTAGTTAAATTAATAAACTTTTAGATGATATTCTAATTAAATGACCAGCACCTGTAGATAGATATATAGATGGATGAATGAGCATAAGAAATACCTTTAATCTTTTTCACAGGAGTTTCTTCTGCTCATCAAGTCTGCATTTATTTGAACAAAAACAGGAAAAAAAAATTATCTTGTGAAATGGTATTACGATTTAAAATCGTTTAAAACAGTTTTTCTATATTAATATACATTAAAATGTAATTCATTTCTGTGATCAAAGCTGAGTTTACCAATCTATAAGGCCTCTAACACTAGCTTGCTCTATGTTTTCTATTCTATCGGTTTTATTTTTATTTATTATACAATAAAAAAAAACTTTGTTACCTTTACTGCGTTTACAAGCTAACTGAGACTTGTAATAGTACTTATATATATCATTGCTCTTTTGTTGATTTTGACTGCTTCCATTGTCCTCATTTGTAAGTCACTTTTGATAAAAGTGTCTGCTAAATGAATAAATGTAAATATATATGGAGCGTTCTGGGTTTTTTTAAATACTGTAATATGGTAAAATATAATCTATCTGACTCAATCTGGAACAGGTTTTCCTGTTGACCATGTGCTGTTTTAGTTATAATTTGAAGGGTATTGGAAACACAGCTATTATGATGAATTGGTACACATGACAGGAGAAAACAACATAAACCAACTGTGCTGCACAAATAAAAAAGTTAATTTGTTTAAATAAAATTGTATTTAAATTGTTTAAAAGTACACATGTAGATATTTAATTTAATATTATAAAAATACTGTCATATTAAAAAAGTGCAATATATTGTTAGAAACACTATAATATAAGTACTGTATTAATAATTTAAGTAATAAGTGGAAACAACAATGCGTTTCACTTCGTAAGGTCCACGCACTCGGTCCAAGGAAGGTATCTGGAGGTGGCTGGAGGTTTGTCTGTGACCAGTCTAACCATTCTTCGCCTTTGCCTTTTAGATATTTTTCTCAGCCCACCACATCTTTGTTATACAAGGAGTATGTAGACAGAGACCTTAAACCTTTGTGATAACTTTCTTTTTATCCTTCTATTAATTTATATTGGTGGATTATCCTAGTTTAAGTTTTTATGGAGATCTTTTGAGGTTCCCATTTTGCTACTTTCCAGTAGAGAAGCACAACTAGCAATTAGGTACCTTGAATACCCCTTTTCATGATTGGTTGCACCTGTGTTTTCAGTCTTCTTCTTCTTCTTCTGTTGAGTTTTATGGCAGTTTACAAACAAAGTGTATTACCGCCATCTGCTGGACTGAGGTGCAGTTCATTTTGGGTTTTAAAAGAAACTGAATAAAGCAAAAAAAAAATCCTAAATCCTACATGCTAACTGTGTATCTTTGATGAATGCTACTATAGAGCTATTTATGCTTCCTGACCTGGGCTCTGCCAATAATGTTTCCAAGGAGAATACTTTCTTAGCTGTATTAACTGCCCTTTTCAGTATTTCTCTTTCTCTATTAAACCTTCTACATCTTAAAAGAACATGCTCCACATCTTCTCTCTCTCCACAAACCTCACAATTCCCAGATGGATGTTTCTTTATGATAAATAAATTGCTATTTAAACCAGTGTGTCCTATTCGTAATCTGTTAAACCAAACCTCCTCCTGTCTATTTGTGTAACTGGTCCTTTTCCTTGATATTTCTTGTTGTAATTTATATAAATGTCTACCCCTTCTCTCCTGATCCCACTCAGACTGCCACATTGCATTCACTTTTTGTTTGATTATTACCTTTATCTCTGACTTACTAAGTAGAACATTTATTTTAATTTCCTCTTCTTTTGTTGCCTCTTTTGCAAGTTTGTCAGCTTGTTCATTCCCTTCTATACCTTTGTGTGGTGGGACCCATACAAACTGCACTATTGTTCCCTGTTGATTAATTGTAAACATGATTTGATTGATTTCATTCAGGAGGTCCTGTCTACACCCTGATTCACCATTCTGAATAGATGTTAATGATGACATAGAATCAGAGCAGATAACAGCTTTAGGGAGCCTAGCCTCTTATAGCCATTGCAATGCAATGATAATGGCTACCATCTCCGCAGTATAGATAGATAAATGATCAGTAGTTCGCTTTTTGATATATATCTCTGATTCAGGAATATACACCCCAATTCCAGTCTTACCCTCAGAATCCTTTGATGCGTCTGTATATATTTTTGCAGTATTGTAACACATATTCTCAATATACTGCCCTACCATATCTTTTGTTTCTATGATTACCCTGGGAGAACAAAACAACCAAGGTGGGGTTATTGCCAGAGGCAAGGTCTTGCTACAATGTATATCCTCTATCTTTAACTGATTTGCTAATCTGTTGGCATCCCACCCAAAGCTACATATCTGCGATCTCCCATATTCCCAACACTCACTTAGGACTTCCTTAGTAGGGTGTGATGAATTATGTCCTTTTAAATTGATCCAATAAGCCATACACAATTTCAGGCGCCGGAGGTTTAATGGCATTTCTTCTGTCTCTACTTGTAGCGCTGGTACAGGAGATGTTCTAAACGCCCCACTACATATTCTTAGACTTTTAGCCTGCATTCTGTCCAGTTCTTTGATTTGTGTCTTTGATGCAGATTGGTACACAATACATCCATAATCAAATACTAATCTAATCAAAGCAATATAAATTCTTTTAAGGGATGTTCCTGAAGCTCCCCATTTGTACCCTGTTAAACATTTCAATACATTATTTCCCTTTTTACATTTTTCCAACATTTTTTGGATATGTTCCTTAAACGTTAATTTAACATCAAGCCACACTCCCAGGTACCTAATAGTATTAACTTGCTTTAATAGTTGTCCATATAGCTTTAGTTCTACATTAGGGTTATTTCTTTTCTTTGAAAAACAGATAACTTATGTCTTTTCCACTGATAAATGAAAACCTCATTCAAATGCCCATTTTTCAACCTTGTTAATAGCTAGTTGCATCTTAGCTGTAATGTTTTCTATATTACGCCCTCTTACCCACAAAGCTCCATCATCAGCATATAATGCTCTGTTTATTCTCATATCTTCTATTGACTCAAATATGTCATTAATCATTAGGTTGAAAAACACTGGACTACACACACTGCCCTGAGGTGTCCCATTTTCTATAGAATATGTCTTGGAAACATTAACCCCAACTCTGACTTCAATTGTTCTGTCTTTTAAAAAGTCCCTAATCCAATTGAACATCTTCCCACCTATGTTCATCCTATTCAGCTTGATCAATAATCCCTCCTTCCATAGCATATCATATGCTTTTTCTATATCAAAAAAAGTAGCCAGAACTACTTCTTTATTATTTTGTGCTTTCCTTATCAGATTCTCCAAACAAACTACAGGGTCCATTGTTGTTCGACCACTGCGGAACCCGCTCTGATGTTTAGACAGTAGATCTTTCTTTTCAACCTCATACATTAACCTCCTAACCACCATTCTTTCCATTAGTTTACATAAATTCGACGTCAATGCAATTGGTCTATAGCTTTTAACTTCAGTCCTGTTCTTTCCTGGTTTCCCAATAGGAACCACTACAGAGTGTTTCCAACACAAAGGTAATTTACCTTGCTCCCAGATCTTGTTATAAAGTTTTAGAATTACACATTTGGCTACATCATCTATCTCCTTAATCATTTTGTAGCATATACCATCCTTCCCTGGTGAAGTATTCTTGACCCCATTTAATGCTCTCTTAAGCTCAAATAAAGTAAACTCCTTATCAAGTACGCTCTCACTATCTACCTTTTTCCCTAGTAATCCTTTATTTTCCTCCATTACTTTAACCCTCCATGATACTTCTCCATCTGTTAAGTTTTTTGAGCTATGAACCTTGACAAACCCTTTAGCAAGCATCTCAGCTTTCTCCTGATTAGTCACTGCCTCAACTTCATTATTTTTAATCACAGGTATAGAGAATTCCCTTCTCATTCCTCCCATTTTTCTAATCATGCTCCAAACATCACCCACTTTAACTTCTGCCCCAATCTTACCACAAAATTCACATCAATATTTCCTTTTTGCCTCTCTTACAACTTGTTTAACCTTTGCCTGTGCTCTTTTAAATTCTATTAAATTTGTATATGAATGGTTTGACTTTACATTTCTGAAGGCTTTATTTCTGAATTTTACTGCTTCCTTGCATTCATCTGACCACCAAGGTACCATTTTCCTTTTCCTCATTCCAGAAGATTTACCAATAACCTCTTCCGCTGCCTCACACAATACATTTGTTATTTTTGAGTTTAATTAATCAACATCACAACTCCTATCTGATATTATCTCCATCATCTTACCATTCACTTTATAACTATACAACCCCCAATTTGATTCTCTCATTTTCCATCTTGAAAACCAGTTATCTTCTAGACACAATTTTTGATTCCCAACACTTAACCAGATAACATAATGATCGCTGCCAAGAAAGCTTTCCTTAACCTCCCACTGACTAACCCCTGCTATCTGATCAGATACTATCGTAAGATCTAACGCAGATTCTGTCCCATGATATGCATCAAATCTAGTACATCTTCCATCATTTAAACATATTAATTTATTGTCATCCATAAATTCCTCAATAGTACTTCCATTTTCATCCACTTTTGTTCCTCCCCACAGAGTGTTGTGAGCATTAAAATCTCCACATAATATTACCTTTCCATTTTCGCCCTCATACATCCCATCTAGCATTTCTCTCACGATTTTTTTACAAGGATTATAAAAGTTGATGATTTTAATCTTAGTTCTACCTATCCATATATCCACCAGGACTACTTCTACATCTACCAGCACATTCAATTCAATATTTCTATAATTTATCCCCTGTTGAATAAATGTAGCCACTCCACCTCCTGTAGTGTCCCTGTCTTTGCGCACTACTGTATATCCATATATAATGAAATCTAGTGTTGGTTTTAACCATGTCTCCTGTATACAAATAATATTGGGTTTGACTTCTAATTCCTCAATAAAATTCTTTAGCTCCTGACCATTAGCAATTACGCTTCTGGCATTCCACTGAAGAATGGACAGAGTCATAATGTTTGTGACTCCTCTCGTCCAACTTCGGCTAGTAGTAAATCATTGATGCTATCTATAGTTATTTCCCCCACACCAATGTATTTCTGCGCTGCTTTTATTATGATTTTGATTTTCTCAGTTTTGCTTGTTGTTTGAGCAGAGCAATTGATAACTTCTGCTATGAAGGCTATAAACTTTACATTGTCCACTGCAATATATTTTGACTTAACCTCTTTTCTGGTCTGTCTAATTTCCTGAGAGTACCATTGCTGATTCTGTCCAGATATTCCGGGACCAACTCCTGCTGTTAACTCTGCTTCTTTTTTTCCTTTAACTTGTTTAATTGCTTCGGCATATGTTACCTTTTCCTCTACTTTAATTCTCTGAACCTCTACTGCGCGTTTGTGCATCTCACACCCTTTGTACGCAGCACTGTGCTCTCCTCCACAATTACAGCATTTAACTTTAACACCTTGCTTACATTTACCATACTCATGGTCCTCCCCTCCACACTTGCCACACCTGGCTTTTCCTCTACATACTGCTGCTATATGCCCATATTTTTGACATTTAAAGCATCTGAGTGGGGGTGGGATGTACTCACGTACTTGGTAGCTCATATATCCTACCCTAACTCTTGTCGGTAACGTCTCCTCTCTCATGGATAACAGTATGGATAAACTCTCCTTTTTAATCCCGTTTTTATTATACATTAACCTCTTCACTCTTTCTACCTTAGCTCCAGTCACATTACTCATAATCTCATCATTAGTCAACTCAGTTGGGACCCCTGTGATCACTCCCTGCACTATTCTTTTCTTCTCCCATAATCCACACTTGATCTTTTTCCCCTCCAAGATCGTCATTTTAATCAAAAGGTCCTTTTGTCTGTTATCAACACATGTAATGATTAAACCTCCGTCTCTTAATGGCTTAACTGACACAGTTCCTACAGCGTTGTATAACGCTTTTGATAGCTTCAATGGATTCAAAGAACATAGCGAATCAAACTGTAGTTTTACCTTTATTTCTTCCTGTTGTCTTACATTTCCTCCAGTGTTATCCTCACCTGACTTCAGAGATTTAGCATTTAAACTATTATCACTATTAGATCTTCTTCTCTTTTGTTTTTTCCTAGAAATAACTTTCTCCCATCCACGATTTGTTTCTCCCGCTTCCTCCTTCTCCATCTCACTCTCACTCGTTTCTGCTACGTCACATCCTCCCATTACCGTAAGTCGGTGCATCAACCCAGAACGCACCTCAGTCCCCACCTCGGGCGCAACCATGTTCCTCGCTTCGGCCTGTCACACCGTTTTCAGTCTAATGTTCGCTGAGCAATTTAAATCAATTTTGAGTTGCAATCAATCAGCATTAAGTGACTACAGGTATTCAAATCACCACAATTTAAGGGGTGGCCAAACTTTTGCACTCTATATTTTGTACATTTGATTTTATTTCGTAAACCTCAAAACTGCTACATTATGATTTTTTGTCTGAAAAACATCACATTGTCCAGCTTTCTCTAAAAAATGACTGCCATATCACTAAAAAAAATCTTAAAGAGAGCTAATTATTATTCAGCCTCAGAGTGGATCCCAAACTTGTGCATAAATCTTATATTAAATCTTAAATCATGAATATAGATATGAATTTGAAATCTTAATTTGCATGTCCGATGATGAACGAAGGTCTTACGGGTTTGGAACGACATGAGGGTCAGTAAATAATGACAGAATTTTCATTTTCAGCTATCCCTTATTGGTGTGTGGCCAGCCTAACAACGTGTCCTAACTACACGTGAGGCAGCAAGATTCCTGTGACAAACAATTTGAGGGTCCGCTAGACAATAGAGCATCACAGTCCCACCCACAGCCCGAGAGAGCTCTGGTGCCGGAAGTAAATTTCCCATTCATTTCTCCCATTGACATTCGGAAAAATCCGTATCTAAAGAGTTTTAGAGCATGTGTGAGGATAATCAGCTACGGCTGAACTCATAAGTATATAACATATAATTTTGAGGGAAAAAATTAAGAGAAAATCCAAAAAAAGTCAAAGGTACAAGATTGTGTACATATTTTCATTTCGAGCGCAGGAACTACTCATCCCATAAACCACTGCGCCTCATTGAATTCGACTGAAGCCACAACCGCGAACGAGCCTTTTGAGCAACTTCCAAATCTGATGACGGCCGTGCAAACTTTTTCTCCAGTGAATTTTATTTTATATAGTGAATGTGCAGTAATAGCAGTTCTTTCAGTATTAATCGTGTAAATAAATAGTGTTTTATGTAGGTATTGTGTATTGATTTTTTCATATTTATCATCGTGTATTTTATATTGTGTGCATGTGTGAAAGTGGTTGACGATAACGTCAGTGCTTTGTACCTGACAGCAATCACCGCTCAGTCGTCAACACATGTCGTTGCCATTACACAAATGTTCAGTAAATGCACAAAAAGGTATGCCTAGGCTAAATATTGTTTTGACCGTGGCATTATAAAATGCTTGATATGACTCATACCATATAAAGGCTACAGTAGCCTAGCTAAGTTACCAACCTCCCTGCAAAACTCTCATGGCAGCCAAGGAGATCATGATTGCACTGAGAAGTCTACCGTGCAAAAACGCAACACAGGTTTTTATTTATTTATTTTATTAATGATCTTCACTGACCTTTGCAGGGTTTAACCAGACGGTTACACGAGCTCCACCAATCAGATGCATCACTGTGGGATTGTGGGATTGTTCAGGATTGTGGGTAATGAAGTACTTAGCCAAGATATCACGATTAAAAGGCATTTATATCAAAACAAGGTTAGTGCCCCATGAACCTTTGGCATTTATATAAGCATATACTATCGCTTAGTACAGCCGTAGCTGGTTATAAGTCTACCATGTATGGTTACGTTTTTATGGCTTATACCCGAGCTGTCAATGCAGAAATTCCATTGAATTTTTTCTTCCGGCACAAGCTGTTAGTGTATAGACTGTGATGCTCTATACAACACAATAGAATCAATCAAATTTTATAGCCAATCAAAAGTGTTTCTGGGTGGGCTTTCTTTGGAAGTGTACTGCACTCGCAATGAAATGGGTAAGTTTAAAATTAATTCATAAATATGACACCTTTTTTAACATTAAATGCTCATTGTGAGTGACTGATATATTTGCTATGGAATATTCTCGCTGGTTTGTAGTGAGTTACAGTTTTTACGTACATCTTTGCTTTTATTTATTTTCAGAGCTGAGGTAAGCTATCTATTGTTCTTTGCAGTATGGCTGTAAAGGTCACACAAAATGATATTCATCGCTGTCAAAATTTGTATTAGGGTTTCACAATTGTAATCGTGATTAGAAATCTGATTAATTGTGCAGGCCTAGTTTGCATGTTGTGGTTCCAGCTGCTACTATGCAGGAATAGAAAACGTTTCTAAAATAGAAATGTTGCGTGTTTTGCGTTTAGTTAGGACAAAACAAGGTATGATGGTAAAGATACTTTTTATTGCAAGTCACATGAAATGTCCAGGAGGGGGGGGGGGGGGGGGGGGGGGCAACTAAGCTATTAGAAACACTGTAATATAAGTATACTAATAACATCTGAATTTAAGTTTTAACTTAAGTTGAATTTAAGAAAAAAAAACAATCTGTGTGTTTGTTTGACTTATATAGTCAAATAATTAATTTGGCACACTAAATATGTTTCATAGTCTCGTTAGCAGTTATTTTCAGTGCACAACTAGACAATATGTCTTTAAATATTAAAAAAAAACTCTGAATACTGTTTGATTGGTTTGCTTTTATTGTATAGTTTTTCCAGCACTTCTGACACTGGCATTTAAGCAGGACTTTTATTTTGGTGGGGTGATGTGACATCACAAGGCTGCTTCAAGCTCCTGCAGATGTGATTCGGCTGAGGAAAGGTTTGTTTTTCTCCTCCAAAGGTTTTATGTCAACGCTGCACATATGAGCTATCTTCAAATTATGTGAAATAGGTAAATTAATGTTAAATGTAAGATTGCAATGCTTCATCTAATGTCACTGTGCATTATTTCTGAAAGCGCATCTTAGTAATAGAAAAGCTGCATCTCATTTCTCTTTTATCATGAATCACTTCATAGTAAACACAGTTATAGATTACAGTTGCTCTGAATATTAAATACATATGGCATTTTTTTATTTAGTTTTTTTGTTTTAGTTTTTGGGCTAATCAGTTGAAGGCTGTTAACTCAGACAAAGATGACTGAATGCACTGACTACTGAACAAAGGAGTTAATTTGAGACGCACCAAGAGATTCAGTTTGGAATTATTCTTTTTTTTTTCTTCATTTTCATCATGACAGTACAAAAACTGGTGAAGCAGCTGCGATCCACGTGACACAATTATAGAGATGGCGTTCATTAAAGAGGAGAGTGAAGACTTCAGGATTGAAGAAGTATTCAGTCTGAAACAAGAAGAGACTGGGGAACAAACAGGTTGGTTTTCATTCTCATTGGATCCTTATTAAAATGTCAGTCTGATCAACCCAGCCAATGCTTGGACCCATTTTAATGTGGGTGTGGAAGAATTTAATATCCAAACTTGTGGTTTGCTTTTAATCTTTTACTGAATATTGATCAATGAGCATCTTTCGTCACACTCGATGGGCCTTAATGAAACTTGTGTAAATATATCAGCAAAATTTGAGTAATTTGCATGTAATACAGACCTTCCCGAAAACTCTCTTCTGGATTTACAAGAGCTTTGTAAATGTCAGATTTGATAGTTAAACGTGTATGTTAATCAATTCCAATCATCGTAAGTAGAGCGCATGTGCCCAATAATCCCCAGCTATGAATTACAGCTATGAAATTGCGTGTCCAGGTCAGTATTAAAAACAAATTAACAAATCGTAAACATGAATAAATAAGATTCAAATTAAGTGAGCTCTGACATTAGTTTTCAGTCCCATAAATGTAAAAATTATGTAATAATTATATAAATTTTTTACTGAAGTTGTTTTGTAGTTTGATTAACTTTAAAGACACAGACAGTAGCAGGTTTTTATAGGCTGCTGTTTCACCCCTACAAACAAGTGAACAATGCAATTATCTAGGAAGAGATTTTTTTTCCCCCCACTACTCAAGATAGCTAGGATAGTGAGACATTTTGATAGCCCGACTGGAAAACACAATGGCCTGGAGGTTAGGCCTGGGTGATAAATCAGTATTGGTATTAATAGACATTACACCTTCATTGATTATGATAGAAAAAATGTTTGAGATGTGCATGATATAGGCATTTCAGCATGTGTTCATGAGATGGTGATGGGGAATAAAAAAATACAAAAACTGTCGAAAGCAGCAGAGCTTTTATATACTTTTATATATATATATATATATATATATATATATATATATATATATATATATATATATATATATATATATATATATATAATATACACAGTACAGACCAAAAGGTTTGGAAACATTACTATTTTTAATGTTTTTGAAAGAAGTTTCTTCTGCTCATCAAGCCTGCATTTATTTGATCAACAATACAGAAAAAAACTGTAATATTGTGAAATATTATTACAACTTAAAATAATAGTTTTCTTTTTGAATGTACTTTAAAAAATAATTTATTCCTGTGATGCAAAGCTGAATTTTCAGCATCATTACTCCAGCCTTCAGTGTCACATGTAACATCCAGTCGATCACATGATCATTTAGAAATCATTCTAATATTCTGATTTATTATGAGTGTTGGAAACAGTTCTGCTCTCTAATATATTTGATGAAGAAAAGGTTAAAAAGAACTGCATTTATTCAAAATAACAAAAAACATTTCCAATAATATATATTCTAATAATATATTTTCTTTACTATCACTTTTTATCAATTTAACACATCCTTGCTGAATAAAAGTATGGATTTTATTTAAAAAGAAAAAAATAAATTTTCTGACCCCAAATTACTGACCAGTAGTATATATTGTTATTATAAAATAATTATATTTTAAAAACATAGCTTCTTTTTTTATTTTATTTTTTATTCATCAAGGTATCCTAAAAAAGTATTACATGTTCTGAAAAAATATTAAGCAGCAGAATTGTTTCCAACTTTGATAATGAATCATCATATTAGAATGATTTCTAAAGGATCATGTGATAATGATCCTAAAAATTCAGCTTTGCCTCACTGAAATAAATGATAATTTATAATATAATTTATATGATAATAAGTATAATACATAACAATTATTTATTTGTAAAATTAATATATCACAATATTATATATTTTTTCTTTATTTTGATCAAATAAATGCAGGCTTGATGAGCAGAAGAATCTTCTTTCAAAAACATAAAAAATAGTAATGGTTCCAAACTTTTGGTCTGTACTGTGTATATATATATATATATATATATATATATATATATATATATATATATATCATTGGGTGAGCCAATTCAACTTTCTAATTCAGCCGATCTATAACTTTTTATACCAAGTACCACCTCAGAAAATATTTGGCTGTAGTACCACCATATTAAAATACAGTAGCGTAATAGGCCCAACTATTCAGCTAACGTTACTTCTCTGCACAGTTAAAAAATGACTCAGTTTTATTCCTAATAAGAATATTTATTGTTATCAGCTACTTTAACATTGTAAATGCACAGTTTGAACATTAACACAGCAATGTGAAGTAAAAAAAAAAAAATAACAATTTTATTACACAAAGAACACGAACTCGTACGGCTTGCCGTCTGTCCTACAGCATAGCTCTTCTGCCGTCTGTCAAGGTGTTCAGACTTCGCGCGACGTCACATACAAAGGGTCTATATGCGAACAAGACCGGACAGTGGTGGTGTGAGTGCCTTATGTGCTGGATGACGGGAGTGCTGATGAGAGGCAGGTGTGTGTGATCAGTACTCAGGTGAAGGGAGTGTGCTGTGATTGGGTGGTGTTGGAGCCTGGCGTGTCTGTCACAGTATGATGCACATTGAAGACAATATTCAGAAGCTGAAAAAGAGGGTAAAATGCTGGTTTACAAACAAACTATTACTAAAATACTAGCATGCTTGAATATAAATAGTGAAGCCGTAAATATCAATATACATAGTCAAATCAGTAATAATTTCAGTATCTTGGACTGACCATAAGACATAGGTCAAAAGCACTAACCTTATAACTAAACAGTTTTATTTATTTAGAATGTTGGTGATTTTGATCTGACTTACTGTTTGGATTTCACCTGCTAAGTTATTGTAGGTTGTCTATTGTTACGATCCCCTCAGGGTCTAGGGATAAAATGGGGAAGTAACAAAAAGATGCAAGGGGTGAAGAGGCAACAAAAGGCGAGAACACACATCAATCCTCTGTCCCAGAGTGAAGATGACACCCAGAGAGGGAGAGAGAGAGAGAGAGAGAGAGAGAGAGAGAGATGATTTTTGAATTTACAAAAACTTATTTAATCTTCTACTTACAATTACATAAACAAGTAATAAGTATCAAGTTACAATACAACTCAATACAAATCAATAGAGTGTAAAAATCAATTCATCCTCAAGAATTGTACAAAGAGCATCATTACAGCACCAAAATTTTTCAAAAGAAAAAAGATCATCAATACATTTATAATTATAAAAATCCATTAGAATTCTAGATTGCACCAGGTTAAAAACAAAGCAACAGTATTTTTTACAATATTCTGTTCATTTTTTTCTCTCCTGCTCAAATAGATGGCCATTTTTGCTTGTCCCACCACAAAATTAAGCAACTGACAAACATTTTTTCTCTTAGAAACATAACCCAAAATGAAAACCTCTTGAGAGAACAATTCATTGCAATCTTTTAAGACAGAAAACAGTGGGTCAAGTCTATGACAATTTAAGAACGCATGAAAAATAGTCTCTCTGTCATCACAAAAAGGACATTTATCAGTACTTCCAGGGTTTAGAACAGAAATAAATGCATTAACTGCAATAACACCATGAACAATCCTCCATTATAAATCCCCTGTCTTTTTGATCAACGGTGGTTTGTAAAAAGTTCTCCACTCTGGTTTTTTATCTTCACTCAAATTAAAAAAATCACACCAAGGTGTATCAGTTCTATTGTTTAACTTTTTCTTATTAAAAGCAATTATGCAGGATTTATATAAAATCTTTCTAACACAGGAAAAAAAATCAACACTTAAAGCAGCTTTTTTAAGAAAAAAAAAAACCTTGGAAAATCTGGGTTGCTCTTGCAAATCAAAGTGCTTTCTGTAGCTCACTCATACTCAGAGGACCTGAGTATGGAAAAAACTCATTCAAAGAAAAACTCACCCTCATTTTCTTGCTCTACGGCAACCTCACTTTTATATAAATCTTTATAAAAGATAACTGCCCTCTGACGAATTTCCGAAAGATCTGTCAAGAGAATACCAGAGTCAGATTGTAGAGCATGAATAGCTCTACTTCAACCATTCTCTAAATTAAAAAGGAATTTTGTTGGAGCATCCATTTGATCTATACTTTGGAATCTCCTGTGTCTTGGAACCAAGTAGATCTGCCAATTGTGTTTTTTTATCTAATAGCAAATCTACAAATCTACAAATCCTCTTGTACCAGTAGACTCTGCTAATTCTTGGAGTTTTAGAATATCAGCCTCCAAGATACTCATTTTAAAATTAGTCTCTGTAGTGATGTTTTGAATATACTGTAAACAGAGCTGCTTAATTTGAGTTTTTCCTACATCCCACCATTGTTGTAGAGAGCTATAACACCCTTTCTTGGTTTTAAAATCAGCCCAAAAGAAATTAAGCAATTCTTTAAAGTGTCTGTCACTTAATAAAGCAGTGTTTAACTGCCAATAAGCACTTTTGGGTTTCAAAAGATTAATAAACAATGAACATTTGACCATACGATGATCAGAAAAACTAACAGGTACAATGTGATAGTCCCTTATAATATTGCAGTGATGTTTAAAATCATAAAATCTGTCTAACCTTGCCATAGAAATTACTTTATCACGCACATGAGTCCAAGTGTATTGTTTTTGTGTACCCTTTAAATGTCTCCAAGCATCACATAACTCATGCATCTTAACAATTTTAATCAATCGATTTCTAGAAGGCATATGAGGCTCTAAGTGATTTCTATCTAGGTTAGATTCAGTACAGTTGAAATCACCTCCCAAGACTAAAAATTATTCTTGATTACATTTTTGTAAAGCAGAGCATAGGATATTTAAAAACACCATTCTCTCTATTGCTGAGACTAATAACATTCTTTTCATAGCTTGCTCTTATTTTTAAAAGTCTACCTATTACTATTTCCTCTACTTGAAAGGAATATGGGTTGAAATTTTTTGCAAAAAGAATGGCTACTCCACCACTAAGTGAAGTATTGTGACTTAAAAACAAAAAACCACCCCATTCTTTAGCCCAATCAGAAGCATTTTTTGTATCACTGTCAGTCTCTTGCAACATTATCACATCTAACTTATTTTGCTTCACATATTCATAAATTCCCATTCTTTTCTTAAAATCTCTCGCCCCATTAATATTTAAGGAAGCAATATTGATTTCATTCATTTCTGAAAGAAAAGAAGGAAATAAAGTAAAAGCAAATACTTTTAAAAACAAACGTAAGCCCCTTTCACACTGCACATCGGACCCGCAATATTTCCGGAACATTGCCGGGTCGCATTCTGTGTGAAAGCAACCACATTGATTACCGAATTGAACCCGGGTCGGGGACCTAGTAACATTGGGGGGTTCAACCCGGGACAAGCGCTGTGTGAACAAAAGCCAGACCTAATTCCGTGTCGTAGTGATAACGCGCGACTCTTTTACCGGCTGTTTTGAAGGAAGATCAACATTCGCGATGAAAACATAAGTGCAAACTGTAATGAAGCAGAGATCAGTTAGTTCCTCACTTTCCGCGCTGACGCCGATATCTTTTGCTTGCTTCAGTGAAAGTATAACGTGCCTAGCGTTGTCGACTCGTACGTTACACGTCACGCGCTGATGTCACGTGTCGTTACGGGATCTTCAAGGGTTGTGTGTGAAAGCACACACATATACCGGGTCATCACTGGCAGTGTGAAAGTGCCAAATCTAGCGACCAGGGACAAATTGCAGGAACACTTTACCCCTGTATTTGCTGGAATGGCAGTGTGAAAGGGGCTCTAGAAACCCATAACTATTCGCTCAAGGCCTTTTAACTATTTTCATTAACAAGATCAGGGTTTAAATTTCTTACAATTTTCTTTTATCGATAAATTTCCTTATTTGTGAATAAATTATCAGCCATAAAAACCCTGGTTTTATCAACAAATTGTTTTATGTCTGGAAAATATTCAGAGACACGTACTCCTCTCTTATTCTTTGTTGCCCTAAGGAAAAGTTTAATGTCTTCTACCTCGTAACTACGACTGGATAAATCACTTTGAGACAAACTGAAACTTGAATCAGAAGATTCATTGTCACTTTCCATCCCTTCTTTGTCCTCATCATCAGTCACGTTTGTTTTTTTTTCTGCTTCACACTTTGAGCTTCACTTGAACTTTTCCTTTTAATTGGAACTTTGAACTCGGTTTTATCTGATTCTAGATCAGCCTCATCACCAATTCCAAATCGCTGCCATTTCACATGGTCACTTTCATCCCTTTTCAAAACAGACTGACTAGTGGAAACACTAGTTCCTTCACTCACTACAGTAGTAGCCTCCATCCCACCTTCCTGCAGGGACACTACTGATATATCTGCATCTAATGCCGCATGCTGAGCCTCAAACACCCTTCCATTATTTTCCACAACAGTCAAATTTGTAACATTCGAAAAGGGAGCATTGGAGGGTCCTGTCTCTACCCTTTCCTCCTCATTATCTTTATTTAGATTAGTCTCCCTTTGACCATTAGTTGATGGACGATCTTCTTTATTCTTTTCAGGACAAGCCCGAATTAGATGGCCCCTCCCCCCACAATTAAAGCACTTCATCTTATCGGTTGTGACATAGAACACGTAGTCAAAGTTGTCAACTTTAGTATTAAGAGTTAAGTCAAGTTCTTCACTGTCTTTCAAGATCATATAGACAAATCTCCTAAATGAGACCACATGTTTTAACAGTTGTGAAGTAGTACCAAAAAGGATCTTCTTAATGGGTGAAACCAGCTTTCCATAGCGGGACAAAATCTTAACCAGTATATCATCAGAAACAAAAGGTAGAATATTAGACAAGGTAACCTTTTTTGAAGGCATTGAAAGTGGAAGAACAGGTGTGAAGAGGTTGTTTACAACAATACCTGTATCCACTAACTCATTTGCCTTTTCCACCGAACTCAAAAAAACAACAACAGCACTATTCATTTTGGACGCTGACAAAATACTATCATGCCCAACAACCTCTCCCATAGCCAAACAACAATCTTCGACACTTACCGCAGACGCCACTTTAACACCATGAAGTCGCGTGAGATTATTTAAAAAACCAGCTTGCGCCTCCGCCATAGCTGCACAAAGGGGAAAAAAAACCCCGCGGCTCCAAATCAAACAAACAACAAGACCAAGAGAAAAAAAGAGACAAACAGAAAAATAGAGAGAAAAGAAGAAAAGATCTGAAGAACCCTCACCCACACGGTCGCTCATGCTCACACCGGAAATGACGGAGAGAGAGAGAGAGAGAGAGAGAATGTATTTACAAGACAAAAAATACAATATAAAGCCACAATACCGTTTGCTCAATCACAACCTGGAACAATATTCATTAACAGTCCATGCAGAAACAAATTAGCTACTGCTAAACACAACTATAATCTCTGCATGAAAAGCTAGCACAAGATTCAATCTGGAGCAGGGGAGCAGTGTTTATTCAGGCATAGTCTGAACTGCCCTTATATCCTCTTGGTCTTCAGGCACTCACTCACAAGTGAGCTACAGGTGGTGATGATTTGCTCTGAGGAGTAGCAGAGAGAGAGAGAGAGAGAGAGAGAGAGAGAGAGAAAGGGAGAGCAAAAGCAAAAAAAGGGCATTCAACCACACGCACACCAGTTAACAACAGTGAAACTAAGGCCCCGTCCACACGGAGACGCGTTTCTGTGAATACGCACACATTTTTTATCGGATAGGCGTTTCGTCCACACGGATCCGGCGTTTTCGCAAGGTGAAACCGCTATTTTTTGAAACCTGGTCCCAGAGTGGATAAATTTGAAAAAACGCCGTCTTTGCATTTTCGTCTGGACGGCTAATCCGTATATTTTCTGAAACGATGACATCATCAGCCCACGTCTCCCCCCTAGTCAGACACCTCTATGTCACGTAACAGCAACAAAAACATGAACAAACACTGAACGATTGTCTTTTTATTAACTAACATTAACACTGATTAATAAATGTATTGTTCCATGTTCGTTTGTGTACCACACGCAAGGTTTATGAGCATAGTCCAAGTCTTCTTCTCTGTTTTTAGTGTGTCTCTGTGGCAGAATTACAGCGCCACATACTGGTCTGGCATGTATACTACATCATTATGCGGTTTCGTGTGGAAGCGGATATTTCTTGAGACGAGGAAAAAAAAGATCGGATTGGGGTAAGCTCCGTCTCCGTGTGGACAGGGCCTAATTTCAACAATAGTGGAAATAAAAATAATTATATGTCCCTGTGAACGTAACATCTATAGTTGTTCTTCATTTTATCTGTTAATCAGACCCCCCCCCCCCCCATTATGGGACTCAAGGCTTAAAATGACCAACCTAACTTACAATTTCAATAGTTCCTGATTTCAGTGTGCAACACACACTATTTTGGTGTCATTGAAAAGATTACCCTTTGGGCTTCACTGTCCATTGTTCAGAGTTGATAATGATGATAAAGATAAAAAGTTATACACAGTGCCTTGAAAACACTTTTACCACACTAAATTTTTTTTATTTTTCATATAAAAATACATGGATTCTGTCCTGGAGCAATCCAGAAAAGTAATGGGTAGAAAGGCACATGCTTTATGAGTTTCTATTTAAAATCTGAAGAAGATCCCATGATGATATTCCTGCAACCATTTTTCTGAGACTATGTTTAATTGTTGTCTGCAAAAAGTTGTACAGGGTATTTACATGGCAGCAATATTAGAGGCAGTAAAAACATATTATTGAAAATGCTGTGTGCTAGTGACAATGTCAGTATATTAACTATCTTTTTGATAAATCATGTCGAAGTTAATAAGAGGCTGGTTTTGAGTTTAGGAGCCTGATGGCCTAAGAGAAGAAGCTCCTCCAGAGTCTCTCTGTTTTTTGCCATACGACTACAGAAGCGCTTACCAGATGGCAGCAATGTGAAAAGATGGTTACTGTGGTGGATAGAGTCCTTGATGGTTTTATCAGCTCTGCTTTTGCAGCCTTTGAGGTAGATGTCCTGCAGAGAGGGGAAAGCAGAACCAGAAATGTGCTCAGATAAGTGCAGAACTCTGCAGGGTTTTGGAGTCTTGACTGGAGATGTTCCCATACCACACTGAGATATACTGAGTCAATACACTTTCTATGCCCCCTGAATAGAAAGTTTTCAGGATTGCTGGTGTGACCCTGAATATCGCAGATGGTACAGTCTTTGCCTGGCTTAATTAACCTGATTTTGAATGTGTGTAGTCCAACTCAGGTCCTCTGAGATGTTAAGACCAAGGTACTTGAAGCTGCTCAACCTCTCCACAGGGGTCTCGCTAATCATAAGAGGAGTATAGGACTTCTGAAATAAGTATAAGACCAAATCTGAAATATCCTAAAATGGCTGTTTCCAACAATCTACCTCGAAATATAAACATTATAGAAACATTTTTTCTAATTGGTTTGGAGGTAACCCCAACAGCAAATGTTTGATTATATCCTTAATATACAGCTGTTCTCATGTCCAATTTGATATTTCTTTCTATTCTGTCATTATTCTGCTAATTAAAAGGCTGTTTATATGCATATTACAAACATTTTATCAGGCACTTAGTCACAGAAAATTCCACTTGAAGTGGTGAAATTACGTAGTCCTTGACAGACAAATTGTCTATGTGGTAATACAGTACATCAGGCAGGACATCCATATGCTCACCCAACATTCATTGACCTCAAATATGGCTTATCATCTGAGATATGTATGTAGTAGCAACTTTACATGGCAGCTCAATCTAATATTAGCCTAGAAAAAAGTGTGCATGTTTGTGTGGAGTGTGGAAGCTGAACGCTACTGCAGGACAGATAGAGGCGCCAGTGTGATCATTTGCTCTTAAAATACTGTATAATTTTTGGTCATACAGATAAGAGTTATGCATCTTTTGTATCTGTAAATACTTAACATTTATTTATTTGCAATCAAAATAATAATGAAACACTGCAATTTTGTAAAATAAAGGAAACAGGATGTGCTTTCTGTCATCTCGGACTCTGTGAACTTGAGCATGTCACTTCAAAACTTTGTGTATACGTGCCTTATTACAGACAAATAAATATATAGAGAGTTAAACTTTTAAATTAACCAATTCAAACAGAAAACAAATATCCTCACATTATGTAATTCGTATGAAACATGCATACAAGTGATGCGGAGATGAGTCACTGTCACAGACTTTAGCTTAAACCGAAAACCGAAAGCACTAGTGTAACAATAAATTACAACATTACAATAAATTAAAACATTAATGCAGTGTACTTGCTGTTTTTCCCCAATAAATTCAGAATTATTATATTTTGCAGGTGCGCTATGGCAAGCCTTTATCTGAATGCGATTGAGCACTTATTAGGCTATGTAGGCAATTAGAGGCTCATTATTATGGTTTATTAATAAAAGTGCGACTAATAGTCGACTAATGCTGAAAATGAACGACTTATAGTCGACCAGAAAAATCTTTAGCTGAGGGCAGCCCTAATGCATACTGACTAGGTGTTTATGAGAAGCGTACATATGAGGCTGAAAATAAGGTGAATATATAGTCTACTTGTTTAATTAGCGACACTTAGCCTGCATTTTAAAAACCTTTATTTGAATGCGGCAATTAAATTTTTTATTTCAAAACCTTTATTTGAATATGGCAATATGATATTGTGATCTACAGTATTTCTATGAATAAATCTCTGATACAGACTATCAGCCACTTTGTGTATAGATAGTATGATGATGTCATCCATAGCAATGAGGTCAACCCTGCCCCTTTACTCTTGACTCAGCAGTATTGTGAATAGGTTTTAAGATAAAAACTATTTCCCTAAACACTATTAATGTTATTTAGGAGAACTCTTAGTGGTAAGATAAAATGTTTTGTTAATACGGGCCCTGATCTTGAGAATGTGCCAGAGACATTGCTAGTGGAACGTGTTTATCCTCTGGAGTGTTCGCCGTTAACTTCTATGTTTCGTATACATAGATTGGGTTTTTGGACAACAATGATCTTAAGAATTTAAAGCTGATGAAGCTGACAAAGATATTAAATTGCTTTTGTATGTTTTTCTTGTTTTAGACTTGACTAAGGAGAGTCAAGAGCTGAAGAATATGGAAGAGAAAGAGCATAAAGAGAAAGATCATGATTTAAAAATTGGAGAAAAGATGGAATCTAAGAATTTTACCTGCAATCACTGTGTAAAGAGTTTCAATCATGAACGAAACCTTAAGGTCCACATGAGAGTTCACACTGGAGAGAAGCCTTACACCTGTCAACAGTGTGGAAAGAGTTTCGCTCAAAAAGGCAGCCTTGCAGTCCACATGAGAATTCACACTGGAGAAAAGCCTTATATTTGCCCTCAGTGTGGACAGAGTTTTACACATAAAAGCAATCTTAATTCGCACATGAGAATTCACAGTGGCGAAAGCTTGTTCACCTGCCAACAGTGTGGGAAGAATTTCATTCAAAAACATAACCTGGCAGTCCACATGAAGATTCACACTGGAGAGAGACATTTTATCTGTAAACAGTGTGGAAAGAGTTTTACTCAAAAAGGAAACCTTGAAGTCCACATGAGAAGTCACACTGGAGAAAAGCCTTATATTTGCTCACAGTGTGGACAGAGTTTTATACAAATAAGCAACCTCAAATCCCACATGAGAATTCACAGTAGAGAAAGGTTGTACACCTGCCAACAGTGTGGAAAGAATTTCAATCAAAAGCAAAACCTTAAAGTCCACATGAGGATTCACACTGGAGAGAAACATTTTATCTGTATACAGTGTGGAAAGAGTTTCACTCAAAAAGGAAACCTTGAAGTCCACATGAGAAGTCACACTGGAGAAAAGCCTTATACTTGCTCTTGTTGTGAAAAGAGTTTCACACATAAGAGCAACCTTAAATCCCACATGAGAATTCACAGTGGCGAAAGCTTGTTCACCTGCCCACAGTGTGGAAAGAATTTCATTCAAAAACAAAACCTTGAAGTCCACATGAGGATTCACACTGGGGAGAGACATTTTATCTGTGAACAGTGTGGAAAGAGTTTCACGCAAAAAGGAAACCTTGAAGTCCACATGTGGATTCACACTCGAGAGGCATTTTATCTGTAAACAGTGTGGAAAGAGTTTCACTCAAAAAGGAAACCTTAAATTCACATGAAAATTCACACTGGAGAGAGGACTTACATCGTGTGAACACCGGAAGGAACAGTCTAAAGTCTGTCGATTCTGGATATGACAAAGCAACCATTGCAAATCATTTGAACGTTGTGCCACTATGTCATAATTAGAGTGAGGGAGTACTTTCCGGGATTTGCATCATGCTTTATTCAGTGTTGACAGCATCATGATTTTGTCACGCGAAATATTACACATACACAACTATGCCGTAAATATCGCATGACCAATCACACCAGAGAGAAACGTTTCATATGTGGTCAATGTGGAAGGCAGAGATGTTCACAAGTCTTCAACTTGGAGTCCGAGTCAAGTCTGAAGTCTTTTAAATTAAATAGAAGACTTATTAAAGATAAAAAAAAACTGCACACATCAGCTGTTGAATAAAAAAAAGGGGATGCCTGGAAATTTAATTGTAATGAATTTAATCATTACTAATTAAATCAACACATCTACAAGAACAATTCAAAAAACTTCAGGTAAGAATAATCAGCTTTATTATATGGCTTTTTAAATCACTGTTGTCATTATAGTAGTTACTTAATACAGGTTTTGATGAAGAATATATTAAAAAAAAAACTGCAGCTCGAAGAAAGCGTTTTAAGACTGGTGGAGGACCTGCAAATAAAGACTGTGACAAGATGGATGAGTTACTGACAGGAATAATGGAGATCATACTGGATGATGACCATCTGGATCACACACACCTACATTAAGTATATGATTTTTTTTGGCTATTGTTTCTCTCAAACTTTAATTTGCTTATATCATCTGATGTTAAACAGTTTCCCATTTAATCTGTATTTATTTGACCATAAATTAACTGTTCTTTTTTTATGGAAAAGGTCAGAACAGAACTGAAGAGTTGGAAGGCAGTTTAAGGTCCGATTTACTTCAAACAAAGTTTGTTTCATACTTCGTTTGTGGGCAAAAAGAAGTTTGAAAAGGCTGAGCGACAGTATAGTGTTTCAGAACCTTTCAACACACCCACACTGCTGGATGCGAAGTGTAGATTCATGTAAATAATTATGTTGCCCCTAAACACAACAACGATGAAATGAAGTGTAGGCAATCTAGGTGTGAGACTGGCTCCAATGGTCAGAATATTATAGACAAAAGAATAATGATTAACAGCTGATTCTTAGACAAGTGCCATGTTTGCAATACAAAAGAACCAAACCATTTCCATAATCAGTCCTTTATGGGAAGTGTGAAAGGCTCATAGTCTGAAAGCTTTAGCATGATGTGAAAAAAGTTTACTTTCATTTATTTCATTAAACTGGATAAACTGTTAAACCTTTTTATGTGGTGTCATGATTTACTTTTGATAAAAACAAAGGTTTATTGTATGTTTGTTTGGCATTTCATTAATTGTATACCCTTTAAATAGCAGCAGTATGGTGTAACATTTATTTGAAACTCATTTGGTACTTGCTACCTCAAAACTTTTACTCTTTAATTTCATTCTTTACATGGCTTTGGAAAACTTGTCTCGGGTGTTTCTGTACGTAACTTTTTGCATAACTCCCGGCCATCGACACCAAGCTTTATTGCAGTTTCTTTCTAGGAATTAAATGCTTTCTCTGAATCTTTAAAGTCTCTCCTGGAAGCGATCGTACAGATGCAGGTATATCTGTGCAAGATCAGCTATTCGACACTCCAGTGTGTTCATGATGCTAGTGACTAGGATATGTTGTTCTCCTGGCCGTCCTTCATTGAATGAGAAGCAAACTGGGAAATTAAATTAATAATAATAATTTGCATGTCAGAGGAAGTGGAGTGTCAGAACACGTCCACCAATTGTGTAAACGCCAAGGAACTGTTACAAGGCAAACGAGACGAGAGACATGTGGATCCATCTGCAAGGCTTTATTTAAAGACATGGTCATCACAGGCAAGAGTCGGACAATGGCAGACAGGTATATAGAGTAATCCAAAACACAGATTGATCCAGGTGAGGGGTAAACCATATCCAAACAGGGCAAGATGAGAGGGATAATCCAAGACAGGTGATATACTTCAGGACAGATAGAAATCATACAGAAATGAGAAATATTGGCAAGGTTCAAGACACAAATGACTAAAGCAAGCTGACAAAAGTTCATGGACAGGATTTGTGACAGGACCAGTGGAAGCCCAAAGGTGCTTAGAAGCCAAAATGAACTCACACAGAAAGTTTGCTTTGGTCAGCTGTTTTGAACTGGCAAAAACGATCTTTGATTCGGCCTGATTTTGTTCAAAATTCTTTGATAATTTTGAAGTATATTGTGGTCCTTACCCTTCCATATCCTCAGGAGCAAGGTTGGCAATGTCTGCCAGTATTGGTCACCAAAAGAAAAGACTTGCTGTCCATGAAAGGCTAGATAATGAATTCCATGAACACAAGTTGAATTGTCTTAAGGAGCATGAATTGATACTACAAGTAGAACTGGAGCTGAAGATGTAGAGAGAGATGCAGCAGGCTCAAATGTCTCAATACATGAATCTGAAAGAAATATTCTTTTATTAGGTCAAGGTGGGTGTTATGATGATTTCATAACATATCATACTTTTGACATATTTTATTTTCTCATTACATGTATAAGGTCTGAGCAGAAGATTGAAAGGTAAATAATGTGAGAATATATATTTAATAAGGCATAATGGAAAAGCATTTCTGTATGCAAGTCCTTCTCTGAGGTCTGTTGTAAATTGATTTGTCATCCTCTTCTATTGGGGGATCAGGGCATCCTTGCTGTTTCAGGTTGTTTTGAAGAACAGCTGTTGCAGTGATTACAGTGCAGTATCTTGGTTTGAATTGGAGTGTTTTCCCGAAGGTATTGAAAGCAACTTTTCCAAACACCAATCGTGTGCTCTACTAAACCCCTTGTGAGCATATGAGCCTGGCTGCAGTGCTGTTGTTCAGCAGTTTCTTCTGCACATACCCACCGTCACCAAACAATATTACATCATGATCTGCTCTTTCAAACAGAGTATACAGAGATGAGTTGAGGAAAGTTGGTGAATCAAGAGTCAAGAATCAAGACCTTTCCAATGTGCAACAATGTTTGAGAACTAAAACTGGCGAGTGCATACACCTTAGAAATGTATAGATTTATATTTATAGATTATATGGTCTTAATTCACAAATGGTCCTGAATACTCTGTGAATGACTTTATATACTGTTGGTTCACTGACACCACATAGATCCCCAGTTTCTCGATGGAAGGCATCACATGCCAAAAACTTTAAACTGGGGTGTCATTTATAAACATTGCGTATGCACAGAATGGGCATAGAAACATGCGTGGGAAATGTCCATGCATATATCAGGATAAAATAAACTTGGCGTAAATGTGTATGCACTGTACAAACATTCTAGACCATGCATATGAAATCTTTTCTTCTGGAGTGAGAACAGTAATTAAGTAAAAAACAATTTTAAACAGTTTTCATGTCGATATATACATTTACATTAATTAATACACTCACATTAATGGAGGTAAACACTGAAATTACATAATTTTACAAAAAACCTGATTACATAATTTTCCTCAATATTATGGTGGACACTGCTGGATTCAGGAGTTCGAACAGTCCATTGTCCGCTATAGGACCAATGATAATAGTTTACTGTGTAAACGCAGCTGCACGGAGGTGTTGATGTCGTGTGAAGCCATCTACACAACATAATGAAAAAACAAAAGGAATATCTGAAGGATAGGAGAAAACGGTAAGATTTGCATGTTACTTTGGTAATGGATACATCAGACAATTGTATTTACACTGCAATAAATATGGGCCTATCTTTTTCCACTAAATATAGCTAAATGATGTTCATCAGATAAACTGCATACATTTGATTTGAGTCTGCATACATTCAACTCTATTTTAAAATATACCTGAGAACAACTTGAAACCAATTTGGGATATTTTTGGGATTTTTTTATGGATATTTTCATACATTTGTTATAAAAAATAACAAGGATAATTTTTAGCATTAAAAATGTGTATGCGACAAACGGCATTATAATACCCATCTCATATTTTCTTTAATGTCTCAGTATTAAATCTGGTGTCACGTGGATGGGAATATGCATAGTAAAGCAAGGTGTCGTAAACTCCATATAGGATTATTTCTGGGAGGAGACAAGGTGGAGATGCACATATGCAAAATCTTTTGGGATTGGGATTTATAAAGGGATTTTTGCGCATGTTCTGGTGTTTATATAGTTTTTGTGCCTACATACGCTTTTAGGATGAAATCTAAAAACCGTCGGTGTGTGAATGTGTGTGAATGGGTGAATGTGAGGCAAATTGTAAAGTGCTTTGGATGGCCATGTGGTCTGTTGAAAGCGCTATATAAATGCAGTCCATTTACCATCTATGGAGAGTTTTATAAATGTGACCCCTGGTCATTTTAGTCTAAAACGCGGAGAGAGAACAAAAATGCTGGTCACGAATTAGAAGCAAAAAAAAAGAAAAACAAAAATCGAAAGGAGACTGCATTTCCTTTGCTAGAGTAAGGAAAAAATTAAAATATTAATAAAAAATATTAATGATAATAGTAGAAATAAAAAAATACAACGTTCAAGGCACCCACAAGTCCATCGAAACTCTGTAAGATTATATTAGCTCATTTATTTTGAGAAGAACCAAATATAAAGATTCGACTTTATTGAACTGATTCCAAATTTAATTAGTTTATACTTCATCAACGGTTCGTCCAGTGAATGTTAAAATAAGTATATCTTTACAATTCTGTTTATATTACTTCATGGATAATTAGAATACAAACAGGATGATAATTTATACATTACGAGCTAGGTATCTCAGGATCTGAGCAAAGTTTAATCTTAAAATACACCACACAAGACAATACTACTTTATAAATTAAAAAATAATTTATTTAGCTACTCTATTACATGGATCTAAAACCTAATGGACACACACACAGTTACTGAGGAGAATGATAACAGAATTGAATGAAGTCCCAGGAGTTAGTTATTCGTTACAGCGCACCAAGAAAATCACAAAAGCAGAGATGTCTTAAGATCAATTTGCACTCATTTCAGCAAGAAAATAAGTTTGTTTGTTTTACTTGCATTTGCTGAAAAGAATGGAGATTCGCTTATTGCCTCGTCTCAGGGAATCCCAGTGCCTTGGATTGGATGCAGATCTGATGTTTGGATGATGAATTTTGGGAAAACCCTCCTGGTGATTGGTTGGTTGCCTGGTTACATAGAACTTCGGAGAGTTTTGGATGGTGTCACTGTCACGAAGTTTCAACGGAGTGGTTTCGAGTTCTGGATAACAAGAACACTAGTAGCGTTGGAGTAGGTAGTTCAAGCCATGGCGAAGATGGAAGAGCAGCGCAGCGCACCACATTTAAGTGACACAACACATCTGTCAAGACACAACAAGACGGAGACACACAGTATTATTTCAAGCATTGGGATTTTATCCAAGCAGATTTGGTCCATCCCACGATGCAATCTTCCAATGGGATGCTGTTGCAGAGCTTAGACACTCCCCGTATTATTTCTCTTTGTACACTTATTACACATCATGTGACATCGTCATGTGAGATGACCTCCTTCGTGGAACTTTGGTTAATACCTTATAAAGTGTCATAATATGCACACAATACACAATCTGGACATTTCATTTACTCTAAGTTAATTAAAAATAACGTATAACACAACACAGCGCGACAGCCCCTCGCCCTTCAATTACAATACATAATGCTAAACCCTGAATCAACAAACAGAACTAACAAATATTGCTACAAGTGTGGCTGCATTATATAATAATTATTAATAATATTATTAATGTTCATCATCTGGCTGACTACATCTTGTATTACTTTTTCAAAAAATCCTGTCATACGTGCACAAACTGACAGTCACCACTTACAAGCTACTACTAAATATTGTAGAAACATAATTTTCTGTAAAGTTGCCTTGTTAAGATTTGTATTGTAAAAAGAGCTATACAAATAAACTTGAATTGAATTAACTTGCACCAAAGTTTACATATTTATTCATGTCTATATACTGAAGGTTTTTACAGAGGGATGTGTTCATATATAATTTTCTTGATTAAATACAAAATTTTATCTCCCCCCCCCCCCAAAATTGTGAAAATATATTGATTTCCCACTGTTCAAAGTATTTTCTGAATTATGGAGGGACAAAAAGAGATACACAGAATTCCCTCTGTAAAAAAATTTGACTCTAATATTAAAAAAAATAAACAAGTATTTTTTAAATTGACTTCAAATTTGTCATCATTTGCATATTAAAACAACATTTATAAATATAAAATTTAAACAACTTATAATACAAAAATTGTTTGCAATTATCAGTGTAATCAATCAACTTAGTAAGGTGATAACTATTAGTTATTTTTTTATCCTAATCACCTGCTGTGTCTCGCCTTAATCTGAAGGTTAAGCATGGCTCTGATAAAGCCAAACATAAATTATAGGGATTTTGTTTAAATTATTTTATTGTATGTTTAATCGTACCCTGAGTACCACCAATAGTGAGCCACAGCTGGAGAACCAATTATCTAACTTTGACAAAACAGTCCTGACATATCGATCACTGTTAAATGTCCCCCAACACTTGGCTCATGTTTTACTTTAGGTTAATAATGTTATAATTATAGACTAAGGTTGTCTAGTAAAGCAATAAGCCATGTTTTCTGCGAAGCTTTAGCCAAAATCTATGGACAAAGGCCATTGTGACATCTTGATTAATCTCTCTGCTTTACTTAAATGTATCAGCTTAATTTTTATTATACTGCGTTTACTTCACGACCACCTCTTTTTTAGATTGCTCACACATCAGACTTACTGACTAACTTACTGAGTAATGATCTATGAAGAAGATGTTTCCTTCCTCTTCTGTCTTTATTTCTATTCTTACCTCTGTGGGCAGTTTTTGAGTCCAATGACCTTGTTACATTGTGATGCTATATGTTATTCCATTTGGAAAGATATTTAATTAAAGCCACTACAGTTGCAGCTTGATGTTGAGCTGGTATTAAAAAAATATTTTGAAGGTAGTAAAAAAGGTAGTAAAAGGTATTACATTTAACTTACGAAGTTCTGTATATACCCTGTGAGGTAGGGAGCTATGTCTTTGTGTTTGTGAACACAAAGAGAGAGTTTAAATAACTTTGTTGATGGGGCTGTAAGCAGGGGTCATCTAATGACTGGGCCATACATGTGGTCAACCTATTTTTCAAAGCACTGATGGTTCACAGATTTGGTCTCTATGAAGGTATCAAATAACAAAACTGAAATAGAATCACAAAGAAATAAAGGAAAAATAAAGGGCTTTCCTTATTTAGTTAAAGCTAGGAGATACGACTAAACTGTTATCACTTGTTAAAAGGAATGTAGCATGGTCATGGAACCTAGGGAGACTGTTGGCTGCGCTAGCAGGGACACATCAAACACCTCAAGGTAATCAACAGAAATAATAGGAAGTGTTTCTCGTCTGCTCAGGGGCCTGGTGTAAGAAGGGTAATAGAAGAGACAGGCCACTAAAACCTGTACAATTCATTAAGGTGACAACAGTTGCTAGAACTTATCTAACCTATTGAGAATGAGAAGTTGTCGTAATAGCACAAAGCCCCTCCCTCGACATTTACCTCATGCACACATATGAACATTGGGAATTATATTGTTTTTGGTTTAAGTTATTACACAATGCAGGAGTTTAAAAGCCACAAGTCTTTGGAAAGTTACGAGGCTTTCTGCTGTGGCTGGTTCCATCTACAGCAGGTGATGAAAACAGTGTTGTACCGGCCAAAGTAAGTTTATTCACATGCGTTTTAGTGTATTGTTATTACATTGCATTTAGAATGCACTTCTTGACCAAAATGACAAAGTAATTAACTGCGACTGTTTCGTAAACACTCGATTGTAACGAGATGTTCAATCTATACGAACGTTTCCAATATGTTTTGATGTAGGCTAAAGCTGTGTATGTTTAGTTTATTATTTGATTTTAGCCCAGTGACACATACTGTACCAGGTTTTTGTGTTGGGGGCTGCAAACTGGACAATCCAGTTCTGGGTTAGCTAGGGTAGTTAAATGTGTGATTGCAAGATGTAAATGTCCTGGTTAGATTAAAGCCATTAACAGCTGAATGCAAGGTGACTTACATCGTAAACAATATAATCCCCAATGTCCATATGTGAGCACTGAGGTAAATTGTTCAGGTGTCTGTGCCGCTGCAGGGAGCTCGTATGGGTCGATATTTCGGATGCCTGGGAGCTTCTCCAAACACCACTGTTTTGCGCTTGGTGTGAGCTTGTTCCTGTAATGTTCCTTTCTTTCGCCTTATGTTTTTGCATTGCTTTACCTTCTTCCTTTTCTTTACGCACGAGGCAGATCTGGCCGGGCTGCTCGTAGCAGGAGCAGAGGCGATGTGACATGGGGCATAGCTTTTGAACTAAATAGGTCTTGTCTACTTGTGCTTATGTGTCATATGAATAATATTTATGTGCCTCATACATGGAATCAGAGTGTAGTAAATTGAAAATCTCTACAGCAAAAGTCTAACCGCTACATGCATTCAGTTTGTTTCTACCATTTATTAGTAATGATTTACACAGTTTGTTTACTACTTACTATTTACCTGAGCATTCAGTTTTTTGATGCAATATAGCACACAGAAGGTGAGGGACATTTAGGGGGGAAAGAAGTGGTGCTTTTTATTATTTAAACATGATTCAAGATGGCCGCCACCATATTACATCATAATATGCTAATTAGATGGGAAAATGTAATCCCTACATAAACATTGGGTCATGCTTAATAATTCTATAATTTACAAAAATTCTCTATATTTTAGCAATTTTCAGATATAGCCTTTTGAAATTAAGATGTCAAAATCGAACATTTTAGGAAAAAAACTTTGTCAGTCTGCCGGTGATTGAGGCTCCCGGGAGAGCAGAGAATGGGTCCGGGTGAGCGGATGGGGATAGCCAGCGACAGACAACAAACGTCAGTGGGAGGCTGGGTAAAAGAGAGGTTAGCGAGGGCTCAATGCATACCACACAGTACACAACACGATAAGGTGGGGGTGAAGAGCCAGGATCAGGAGTGTATGCGAGCATAAGGAAATACTCTGGCAGAGAACAAAGGAGAGAGAAGGCTAGAAATAGACGGTCTAATCAGAGAAAGCAGGTGCAGGTGTAGAGAAGAGAGAGGGGAGGAGGGAGAATGAGAGACAGCTGTGAGTGATAATGAGATGAGTCAGAGATGAGAGACAGGGGGATACCCGGTTCATGACAGTACCCACTCTTCAAGGAGTGCTCCATGGCGCACCTAAGGAGGAGGGCTGGCGAGTGCGGTAGAAGTCATCAATCAGCAAGTGGTCCAGGATATCCCGAGCGGGGAGCCAACTTCTCTCCTCCAGGCAATACCCCTCCCAATCGACCAAGACCTGATGTCCGCGCCCTCGAGGGTGAACGTTGAGTAATCTGCAAACCCTATAAGCAGGAGAGCCCTCGACACACATGGGTGTAGTGACAGGACAAGGAGGCAAACGCACTGCGGGTTTGAATCAAGAAACGTGAAAGACCAGGTGGATGTGTCCGAGGTTGGAAGGCATCTTTAATTTAACCGCGACAGGACTGAGCACTTCAGGAATTCGAAACGGGCTGATGAATTTAGGAGCCAATTTGCGAGACGTGGACTGGAGGGGAAGGTGGAAGGCCAGACCCTCTGACCGACGACATAACGGGGGCTCTAATGTGATGCCTGTTAGCCGCCCGTCGAGCCTTGCATAAGGCGACCCTAACCCCTCTCCAGTTACATTCGGCACGCTGGAAAAAGTCGCTGAGAGAGGGGACATTGGACTCGGAATCCTGGGAGGAAAAGAGGTAACCAAGGCAACCCTGAAACGGCGACAAACTGGTAGCTGAGGATAGGGAGGAATTATGGGCATATTCGGCCCAGGGGAGCTGTTCGGACCAAGAGGTGGGATTGCGAAACGTGAGACTACGAAGGATGTGACCAATAATTTGATTGGTAAGCTCGGCCTGGCCATTGGTCTCAGGGTGAAAGCCAGAGGAAAGGCTGGCAGAGGCTCCGATGAGAACTGAGGACCTCGGTCGAAACAGTGTCGGATGGAAGATCATGGATCTTAAAAAACCTTATCAACGGCGATCTGGGGAATAAAGTGACTGGCCTAAGAAAAGAGATTGACGACTCTTAGAAAAGAGATTGACGAGGAATTACAGTGTTTCCTTCGGAGGAGGGAATACCTGTAATGAAATCTAAGCCAATGTGCGAACATGGCTGAAATGGTAAAAGTAGAGGTCGAAGGAGGCTGGCAGGCGGCAAATTGCTGGCCTTGGTCTGAGAGGAAACAGTACAAGAAGCGATGAATCGCTAGATATCACGTTCACGGGTAGGCCACCAGAATCTAGAGCAAATGGAAGAGATGGTGCCCCTAACACCAGGATGAGCAAATAATTTAGAGGAGTACCCCCATTGAAGTACGGCGAGCCGCGTAGAGGGTGGAATGAATAAACGGTCTCTCGGGCAAGAGCGAGGGGTGACGGAGTGAGCTAAGGCACATTTAACAAGACGTTCTATTCCCCAAACAGCTGCGCCCATCACCATGCCCTGAGGAAGAATCTCCTCCCTAACAGGAGTGACCTCGGGAGGAGTGAACTGCCATGAGAGCGCGTCTGGCTTCATGTAATTAGAGCCGGGTCGGTAGGAAATGGTGAAATCAAAGCGCGCAAAGGAAAGTGCCCAACGTGCCTGATGAGCGTTAAGTCTCTTAGCGGTGCGAATGTCCAGACTAAAAACGGCACTGAGTCACCCTCTAACCAGTTTCACCATTCTCCGAGGGCCAACCTGATGGCCAATAACTCCAGGATCAGGAGCGTATGCGAGCATAATGAAAGAGTGTGTGAAGGAGACTAACCAAAAGAGGGAGACAGAGACAGGGGGATACCCGGTTCATGACAAGATGGTGATGGTCAAATAACTAAAATAAGGAAGAGGTAAAATAAAAATGTCCTAATAGCTTTAGAAAACCAAAAGGAATAATAAAAATACACAAAAGTCAAAATAAAAATAACACAAATCGAACCAACATATGTGAGAAGGGGCAAACCTGAGTCATGGTGTCAAAATTGTGGTATGTTTTATATGTGACTGCTATGCCAATGTGGGTGGAGAAAAGGCTGAAAAAATGTTTTTTAGATTTTATGAAATAGTAAACCGTCAAGAATTGCATATAGTACATTAATAGGAGAAGCAGGGAAAGGAGGGATGGGATTAATTGATGTTGAACAGAGAAAAAATAGCTTAAGAATTAAAATAGTAAAAAAATATCTAGATGATGGTCACAAAACAGCATGGAAAAAGACAATGGAATATTTTTTAAACAAATGAGGGGATTTTAACATGGGGGATGGAATTTTATGGATGAAAACAAAGAATTGGATGACAGAGTGCTTACCAGAGTTTTATAGGGAAATGTTTAGTGCCTGGGGAAAATTTTTAGACAAAGTTGTGTATGATCCACATGGGAGAGAAAACATTTTAAATCAACCTCTGTTTTTAAACAAAAACATTTTAAAACAAGACAAAGAATTGTTTTTAAAGAAATGGATGGATGTGGGGATAACAAGAGTGAGAGATGTTTTGTATGAATTTAAAGAAGGGTTTTTACCAACACAATTTATTGTAGATGCAATGGAGGAGGCAAAAGAGGATTACAGTGAACAAGAAATAAAAAAATAAATATGAAATCATTAAAAATGCAATACCTAAAGAGTGGATAAAAAGAATAGAAAGTATGGAAGGAGAGCCAAAAGAGAAATGTATTCATGTGAAATTTGGGGAAAAAATGTATGATTTTAAGGAATGTACTGTGAAAATGATTTATTGTGCTTTTAGAGATGATGTTTTTAAAGAGCCGATTGTAAATGGATAATGGGTGCAGAAATTCAAAGATTTAAAAAAAAGAGTGTATATGGAGAAACATGACGGGGAAATGTGTGGAAACTAAATTGGAATGTTTGGAGTATTTTAGAAGGCATAAAGTGGTTTTTACTGATGTAATTTTAAATAAAATAGGAATGGAAGAAAATGCTCTGTGTAAAGTGTGCCAGGAAGAGGAAGAGGGGATTTTACATATGTTTTTACATTGTAGAGAGTTGGAGGACTTTTTAAGGAAATGTAAATGTTTAATTAAAGATGTGACTGAGGAGTGGGATGAAAATATAATGGAATGGAACAGAGTTGTCATGTTTGGTTGGGAAAAAAAGTGTAAAAACAAAAGTTTCATTAATCTGTGTGTAATGCTAATGAAAAGTGCAATATGGGACAGAAGAACTTTGGCTAAAAAGGAAAAAATTGTGTTGGATGTTTGGAGTGTGTTTAAAAGAAAAACAGAATTATATATTGAAAGACTGTATGTTTACTTTAAAAGTGTAAATATGTTAGACTCTTTTTATGATGTTTTTACCCCAAAAGTCTGTTGTGTTTTAAACGATTTAATGTGGAGTTTGCCAGAAAGTGGAAGAGTTTTTTAAATTGTCTATGTAAAGGAAAGATGTGTAATGTAGAGATGTGTAAAGTCAATGTTATGTATTTTCTATTGATTGTGTTTAATCTATTGTATTTTATTGATGGAAATTTCTTAATAAAAAAAAAATAAAAATAGGCTAGCGCGTTCGGCTGTTAACCGAAAGGATGGTGGTTCGAGCCCACCCAGGGACGAAGGAAGCTTTTCGCAGCCATGTCGGCAAGCGCAGAATTTAGCACACGTGTCCACTGACGCATGCGTGGAGCAGCGTCCGTAGCCCCTTTTGAGAGTGAACAGCTTTGCGAGTCGTCTAGTGTTAAAAGAAGACAACGGGTGCTGAGTCAATGTTTGCGTCAGCTCAAGTTTGCTGTGGCGTGTACGCGGAGTTTTCGTGTTTTGTTTTCCGGGTGGTGGAGGCCTGTGTGGTCCAGGGAGGTCCTGATCAAATCTCACTCTTGGAGCGCCACAAAATGCCACCAAAATGGCTTTCCAATCATATGCTGTCGGAGTTTGCAAACTGTATTCACACAGCGGGACAGAACTCCATACCTGGAACTTTTGATGAGTTGGCTGAACTAGTAGCCTTTCAGGCTGTTGGACAAGAGCTCTGCTCGTTCAATCTGTATTCCCCAGCAACAGGCGTGGCTAAAACAAACAGAGAACAGTCTAAGCCAGGGGTGTCCAAACTCTGTCCTGGAGGGCCCCTGTCAGGTAGAGTTTCGCTCCAGCCAGCTCCATCAGACCTGCCTGCAAGTTTCTAGTCTCCGTGGTGAGACCGGGATCAGCAGCTTCAGGTGTGTTTCTTTGTGCTTGGATCCAAACTCGGCAGGACAAGGAACCTCCAGGATCGAGTTGGGACGCCCCTGCTCTAAACCTACCGCTAGGCTTAAGTCCAACCTTACCCGCGAGATGTTTTGTCAAGCCTGTGCTAGAAGCGAGGCTCCGTTTTGCACATGAAATGTTTGGCACTTATCAAAACAGCGGTCAGCCTTGATCTTTCAACCACCGCAGCCCGACTAGCTCTGTCGGTAGAGCATGAGACTCTTAATCTCAGGGTCGTGGGTTTGAGCCCCACATTGGGCGTGTCCTTTGGCTCTCTCTGGCCCCTCCCAACGGGTGTCATTCTCTTGACCTCAGTTTGCTGACGCAGGACTAGTGCTGCAGCTATCCTGTGAGAAACGCCCAGCTTCGATTTCTTTTGTGACCGTTACCCATAGGGGAATGCACTGTCAGTCTCTGTGGCGCAATAGGCTAGCGCGTTCGGCTGTTAACCGAAAGGATGGTGGTTCGAGCCCACCCAGGGACGAAGGAAGCTTTTCGCAGCCATGTCGGCAAGCGCAGAATTTAGCATGCGTGGAGCAGCGTCCGTAGCCCCTTTTGAGAGTGAACAGTTTTGCGAGCCGTCTAGTGTTAAAAGAAGACAAAGGGTGCTGAGTGAATGTTTGCGTCAGCTCAAGTTTGCTGTGGCGTGTACGCGGAGTGTTCGTGTTTTGTTTTCCGGGTGGTGGAGGCCTGTGTGGTCCAGGGAGGTCCTGATCAAATCTCCCTCTTGGAGCGCCACAAAATGCCACCAAAATGGCTTTCCAATCATATGCTGTCGGAGTTTGCAAACTGTATTCACTCAGCGGGACAGAACTCCATACCTGGAACGTTTGATGAGTTGGCTGAACTAGTAGCCTTTCAGGCTGTTGGACAACAGCTCTGCTCCTTCAATCTGTATTCCCCAGCAACAGGCGTGGCTAAAACAAACAGAGAACAGTCTAAGCCAGGGGTGTCCAAACTCTGTCCTGGAGGGCCCCTGTCAGGTAGAGTTTCGCTCCAGCCAGCTCCATCAGACCTGCCTGCAACACACAGCTTCAGGTGTGTTTCTTTGTGCATGGATCCAAACTCGGCAGGACAAGGAACCTCCAGGATCGAGTTGGGACGCCACTGCTCTAAACCTACCGCTAGGCTTAAGTCCAACCTTACCCGTGAGATGTTTCGTCAAGCCTGTGTTGGAAGCGAGGCTCCGTTTTGCGCATGAAATGTTTGGCACTTATCAAAACAGCGGTCAGCCTTGATCTTTCGACCACTGCAGCCCGGCTAGCTCAGTCGGTAGAGCATGAGACTCTTAATCTCAGGGTCGTGGGTTCGAGCCCCACGTTGGGCGTGTCCTTTGGCTCTCTCTGGCCCCTCCCAACGGGTGTCGTTCTCTTGAGCTCAATTTGCTGACGCAGGACCAGTGCTGCAGCCGTCCTGTGAGACGCTCCCAGCTTCGAATTCTTTTTTGACCGTTACCCATAGGAGCATGCACCGTCAGTCTCTGTGGCGCAATAGGCTAGCGCGTTCGGCTGTTAACCGAAAGGATGGTGGTTCGAGCCCACCCAGGGACGAAGGAAGCTTTTCGCAGCCATGTCGGCAAGCGCAGAATTTAGCATGCGTGGAGCAGCGTCCGTAGCCCCTTTTGAGAGTGAACAGCTTTGCGAGCCGTCTAGTGTTAAAAGAAGACAAAGGGTGCTGAGTGAATGTTTGCGTCAGCTCAAGTTTGCTGTGGCGTGTACGCGGAGTGTTCGTGTTTTGTTTTCCGGGTGGTGGAGGCCTGTGTGGTCCAGGGAGGTCCTGATCAAATCTCCCTCTTGGAGCGCCACAAAATGCCACCAAATTGGCTTTCCAATCACATGCTGTCGGAGTTTGCAAACTGTATTCACACAGCGGGACAGAACTCCATACCTGGAACGTTTGATGAGTTGGCTGAACTAGTAGCCTTTCAGGCTGTTGGACAAGAGCTCTGCTCGTTCAATCTGTATTCCCCAGCAACAGGCGTGGCTAAAACAAACAGAGAACAGTCTAAGCCAGGGGTGTCCAAACTCTGTCCTGGAGGGCCCCTGTCAGGTAGAGTTTCGCTCCAGCCAGCTCCATCAGACCTGCCTGCAACACACAGCTTCAGGTGTGTTTCTTTGTGCATGGATCCAAACTCGGCAGGACAAGGAACCTCCAGGATCGAGTTGGGACGCCACTGCTCTAAACCTACCGCTAGGCTTAAGTCCAACCTTACCCGTGAGATGTTTCGTCAAGCCTGTGTTGGAAGCGAGGCTCCGTTTTGCGCATGAAATGTTTGGCACTTATCAAAACAGCGGTCAGCCTTGATCTTTCGACCACCGCAGCCCGGCTAGCTCAGTCGGTAGAGCATGAGACTCTTAATCTCAGGGTCGTGGGTTCGAGCCCCACGTTGGGCGTGTCCTTTGGCTCTCTCTGGCCCCTCCCAACGGGTGTCGTTCTCTTGAGCTCAATTTGCTGACGCAGGACCAGTGCTGCAGCCGTCCTGTGAGACGCTCCCAGCTTCGAATTCTTTTTTGACCGTTACCCATAGGAGCATGCACCGTCAGTCTCTGTGGCGCAATAGGCTAGCGCGTTCGGCTGTTAACCGAAAGGATGGTGGTTCGAGCCCACCCAGGGACGAAGGAAGCTTTTCGCAGCCATGTCGGCAAGCGCAGAATTTAGCATGCGTGGAGCAGCGTCCGTAGCCCCTTTTGAGAGTGAACAGCTTTGCGAGCCGTCTAGTGTTAAAAGAAGACAAAGGGTGCTGAGTGAATGTTTGCGTCAGCTCAAGTTTGCTGTGGCGTGTACGCGGAGTGTTCGTGTTTTGTTTTCCGGGTGGTGGAGGCCTGTGTGGTCCAGGGAGGTCCTGATCAAATCTCCCTCTTGGAGCGCCACAAAATGCCACCAAATTGGCTTTCCAATCACATGCTGTCGGAGTTTGCAAACTGTATTCACACAGCGGGACAGAACTCCATACCTGGAACGTTTGATGAGTTGGCTGAACTAGTAGCCTTTCAGGCTGTTGGACAAGAGCTCTGCTCGTTCAATCTGTATTCCCCAGCAACAGGCGTGGCTAAAACAAACAGAGAACAGTCTAAGCCAGGGGTGTCCAAACTCTGTCCTGGAGGGCCCCTGTCAGGTAGAGTTTCGCTCCAGCCAGCTCCATCAGACCTGCCTGCAACACACAGCTTCAGGTGTGTTTCTTTGTGCATGGATCCAAACTCGGCAGGACAAGGAACCTCCAGGATCGAGTTGGGACGCCACTGCTCTAAACCTACCGCTAGGCTTAAGTCCAACCTTACCCGTGAGATGTTTCGTCAAGCCTGTGTTGGAAGCGAGGCTCCGTTTTGCGCATGAAATGTTTGGCACTTATCAAAACAGCGGTCAGCCTTGATCTTTCGACCACCGCAGCCCGGCTAGCTCAGTCGGTAGAGCATGAGACTCTTAATCTCAGGGTCGTGGGTTCGAGCCCCACGTTGGGCGTGTCCTTTGGCTCTCTCTGGCCCCTCCCAACGGGTGTCGTTCTCTTGAGCTCAATTTGCTGACGCAGGACCAGTGCTGCAGCCGTCCTGTGAGACGCTCCCAGCTTCGAATTCTTTTTTGACCGTTACCCATAGGAGCATGCACCGTCAGTCTCTGTGGCGCAATAGGCTAGCGCGTTCGGCTGTTAACCGAAAGGATGGTGGTTCGAGCCCACCCAGGGACGAAGGAAGCTTTTCGCAGCCATGTCGGCAAGCGCAGAATTTAGCATGCGTGGAGCAGCGTCCGTAGCCCCTTTTGAGAGTGAACAGCTTTGCGAGCCGTCTAGTGTTAAAAGAAGACAAAGGGTGCTGAGTGAATGTTTGCGTCAGCTCAAGTTTGCTGTGGCGTGTACGCGGAGTGTTCGTGTTTTGTTTTCCGGGTGGTGGAGGCCTGTGTGGTCCAGGGAGGTCCTGATCAAATCTCCCTCTTGGAGCGCCACAAAATGCCACCAAATTGGCTTTCCAATCACATGCTGTCGGAGTTTGCAAACTGTATTCACACAGCGGGACAGAACTCCATACCTGGAACGTTTGATGAGTTGGCTGAACTAGTAGCCTTTCAGGCTGTTGGACAAGAGCTCTGCTCGTTCAATCTGTATTCCCCAGCAACAGGCGTGGCTAAAACAAACAGAGAACAGTCTAAGCCAGGGGTGTCCAAACTCTGTCCTGGAGGGCCCCTGTCAGGTAGAGTTTCGCTCCAGCCAGCTCCAGCCAGCTCCATCAGACCTGCCTGCAACACACAGCTTCAGGTGTGTTTCTTTGTGCTTGGATCCAAACTCGGCAGGACAAGGAACCTCCAGGATCGAGTTGGGACGCCACTGCTCTAAACCTACCGCTAGGCTTAAGTCAAACCTTACCCGTGAGATGTTTCGTCAAGCCTGTGTTGGAAGCGAGGCTCCGTTTTGCGCATGAAATGTTTGGCACTTATCAAAACAGCGGTCAGCCTTGATCTTTCGACCACTGCAGCCCGGCTAGCTCAGTCGGTAGAGCATGAGACTCTTAATCTCAGGGTCGTGGGTTCGAGCCCCACGTTGGGTGTGTCCTTTGGCTCTCTCTGGCCCCTCCCAACGGGTGTCGTTCTCTTGACCTCAATTTGCTGACGCAGGACCAGTGCTGCAGCCGTCCTGTGAGACGCTCCCAGCTTCGAATTCTTTTTTGACCGTTACCCATAGGAGCATGCACCGTCAGTCTCTGTGGCGCAATAGGCTAGCGCGTTCGGCTGTTAACCGAAAGGATGGTGGTTCGAGCCCACCCAGGGACGAAGGAAGCTTTTCGCAGCCATGTCGGCAAGCGCAGAATTTAGCATGCGTGGAGCAGCGTCCGTAGCCCCTTTTGAGAGTGAACAGCTTTGCGAGCCGTCTAGTGTTAAAAGAAGACAAAGGGTGCTGAGTGAATGTTTGCGTCAGCTCAAGTTTGCTGTGGCGTGTACGCGGAGTGTTCGTGTTTTGTTTTCCGGGTGGTGGAGGCCTGTGTGGTCCAGGGAGGTCCTGATCAAATCTCCCTCTTGGAGCGCCACAAAATGCCACCAAATTGGCTTTCCAATCACATGCTGTCGGAGTTTGCAAACTGTATTCACACAGCGGGACAGAACTCCATACCTGGAACGTTTGATGAGTTGGCTGAACTAGTAGCCTTTCAGGCTGTTGGACAAGAGCTCTGCTCGTTCAATCTGTATTCCCCAGCAACAGGCGTGGCTAAAACAAACAGAGAACAGTCTAAGCCAGGGGTGTCCAAACTCTGTCCTGGAGGGCCCCTGTCAGGTAGAGTTTCGCTCCAGCCAGCTCCATCAGACCTGCCTGCAACACACAGCTTCAGGTGTGTTTCTTTGTGCATGGATCCAAACTCGGCAGGACAAGGAACCTCCAGGATCGAGTTGGGACGCCACTGCTCTAAACCTACCGCTAGGCTTAAGTCCAACCTTACCCGTGAGATGTTTCGTCAAGCCTGTGTTGGAAGCGAGGCTCCGTTTTGCGCATGAAATGTTTGGCACTTATCAAAACAGCGGTCAGCCTTGATCTTTCGACCACCGCAGCCCGGCTAGCTCAGTCGGTAGAGCATGAGACTCTTAATCTCAGGGTCGTGGGTTCGAGCCCCACGTTGGGCGTGTCCTTTGGCTCTCTCTGGCCCCTCCCAACGGGTGTCGTTCTCTTGAGCTCAATTTGCTGACGCAGGACCAGTGCTGCAGCCGTCCTGTGAGACGCTCCCAGCTTCGAATTCTTTTTTGACCGTTACCCATAGGAGCATGCACCGTCAGTCTCTGTGGCGCAATAGGCTAGCGCGTTCGGCTGTTAACCGAAAGGATGGTGGTTCGAGCCCACCCAGGGACGAAGGAAGCTTTTCGCAGCCATGTCGGCAAGCGCAGAATTTAGCATGCGTGGAGCAGCGTCCGTAGCCCCTTTTGAGAGTGAACAGCTTTGCGAGCCGTCTAGTGTTAAAAGAAGACAAAGGGTGCTGAGTGAATGTTTGCGTCAGCTCAAGTTTGCTGTGGCGTGTACGCGGAGTGTTCGTGTTTTGTTTTCCGGGTGGTGGAGGCCTGTGTGGTCCACGGAGGTCCTGATCAAATCTCCCTCTTGGAGCGCCACAAAATGCCACCAAATTGGCTTTCCAATCACATGCTGTCGGAGTTTGCAAACTGTATTCACACAGCGGGACAGAACTCCATACCTGGAACGTTTGATGAGTTGGCTGAACTAGTAGCCTTTCAGGCTGTTGGACAAGAGCTCTGCTCGTTCAATCTGTATTCCCCAGCAACAGGCGTGGCTAAAACAAACAGAGAACAGTCTAAGCCAGGGGTGTCCAAACTCTGTCCTGGAGGGCCCCTGTCAGGTAGAGTTTCGCTCCAGCCAGCTCCAGCCAGCTCCATCAGACCTGCCTGCAACACACAGCTTCAGGTGTGTTTCTTTGTGCTTGGATCCAAACTCGGCAGGACAAGGAACCTCCAGGATCGAGTTGGGACGCCACTGCTCTAAACCTACCGCTAGGCTTAAGTCAAACCTTACCCGTGAGATGTTTCGTCAAGCCTGTGTTGGAAGCGAGGCTCCGTTTTGCGCATGAAATGTTTGGCACTTATCAAAACAGCGGTCAGCCTTGATCTTTCGACCACTGCAGCCCGGCTAGCTCAGTCGGTAGAGCATGAGACTCTTAATCTCAGGGTCGTGGGTTCGAGCCCCACGTTGGGTGTGTCCTTTGGCTCTCTCTGGCCCCTCCCAACGGGTGTCGTTCTCTTGACCTCAATTTGCTGACGCAGGACCAGTGCTGCAGCCGTCCTGTGAGACGCTCCCAGCTTCGAATTCTTTTTTGACCGTTACCCATAGGAGCATGCACCGTCAGTCTCTGTGGCGCAATAGGCTAGCGCGTTCGGCTGTTAACCGAAAGGATGGTGGTTCGAGCCCACCCAGGGACGAAGGAAGCTTTTCGCAGCCATGTCGGCAAGCGCAGAATTTAGCATGCGTGGAGCAGCGTCCGTAGCCCCTTTTGAGAGTGAACAGCTTTGCGAGCCGTCTAGTGTTAAAAGAAGACAAAGGGTGCTGAGTGAATGTTTGCGTCAGCTCAAGTTTGCTGTGGCGTGTACGCGGAGTGTTCGTGTTTTGTTTTCCGGGTGGTGGAGGCCTGTGTGGTCCAGGGAGGTCCTGATCAAATCTCCCTCTTGGAGCGCCACAAAATGCCACCAAATTGGCTTTCCAATCACATGCTGTCGGAGTTTGCAAACTGTATTCACACAGCGGGACAGAACTCCATACCTGGAACGTTTGATGAGTTGGCTGAACTAGTAGCCTTTCAGGCTGTTGACAAGAGCTCTGCTCGTTCAATCTGTATTCCCAGCAACAGGCGTGGCTAAACAAACAGAGAACAGTCTAAGCCAGGGGTGTCCAAACTCTGTCCTGGAGGGCCCCTGTCAGGTAGAGTTTCGCTCCAGCCAGCTCCATCAGACCTGCCTGCAACACACAGCTTCAGGTGTGTTTCTTTGTGCTTGATCCAAACTCGGCAGGACAAGGAACCTCCAGGATCGAGTTGGGACGCCACTGCTCTAAACCTACCGCTAGGCTTAAGTCAAACCTTACCCGTGAGATGTTTCGTCAAGCCTGTGTTGGAAGCGAGGCTTCCGTTTTGCGCATGAAATGTTTTGGCACTTATCAAAACAGCGGTCAGCCTTGATCTTTCGACCACCGCAGCCCGGCTTGCTCAGTCGGTAGAGCATGAGACTCTTAATCTCAGGGTCGGTGGGTTCGAGCCCCACGTTGGGCGTGTCCTTTGGCTCTCTCTGGCCCC